>NC_088410.1:21356088-21511088 GCF_034236695.1 Oncorhynchus nerka | reverse complement strand
TCGTCCTTATCATATAGTCTCTTGTCCTTATCATATAGTCTCTTGTACCTATCATATAGTCTCTCGTCCTTATCATATAGTCTATTGTACTTATCATATAGTCTCTTGTACCTATCATATAGTCTCTCGTCCTTATCATATAGTCTATTGTACTTATCATATAGTCTCTTGTACTTATCATATAGTCTCTCGTCCTTATCATATAGTCTCTTGTCCTTATCATATAGTCTCTTTATCATTATAGTTTATTTCCTTATCATATAGTCTCTTGTCCTTATCATATAGTCTCTCGTCCTTATCATATAGTCTCTTGTCCTTATCATATAGTCTCTTGTCCTTATCATATAGTCTCTTGTCCTTATCATATAGTCTCTCGTCCTTATCATATAGTCTCTTGTACTTATCATATAGTCTCTTGTCATAAGAGCATGTGACCTCTACAAAGGGACAAAGGACCAAAATGCGGGACTGTCCCGCACATTCCAGGACATGTAATCACCCTAATGCACACACACACACAGAGGAAAACACACACACATGCTCACACAGACATAGATGTGCATACACACACAGAGGAAAACACACGTGTGCGCACACACACACATTCTGACCTGTGTGTGTTCCCCAGGTGTCGACAGCGGAGGATAACGGTATCCTGCTGTATAATGGAGACAACAAGCCAATGGCTGTGGAGCTCCATGAGGGACATGTTCGAGTCAGCTACGACCCTGGTAGTCAGCCTGGACACACTATCTACAGGTACACACACTATCTACAGGTACACACACTATCTACAGGTACACACACTATCTACAGGTACACATACTATCTACAGGTACACACACTATCTACAGGTACACATACTATCTACAGGTACACACACTATCTACAGGTACACACACTATCTACAGGTACACATACTATCTACAGGTACACACACTATCTACAGGTACACACACTATCTACAGGTACACACACTATCTACAGGTACACATACTATCTACAGGTACACACACTATCTACAGGTACACACACTATCTACAGGTACACACACTATCTACAGGTACACACACTATCTACAGGTACACACACTATCTACAGGTACACACACTATCTACAGGTACACACACTATCTACAGGTACACACACTATCTACAGGAACACACACTATCTATAGGTTATATATAAACTACCGTTCAAAAGTTTGGTGGTCACTTAGACATTTCCTTGTTTTTGAAAGAAAAGCAAATTGTTTGTCTATTAAAATGGCAGTCTCTATGGGGGTGCCACAGGATTCAATTCTTGGACCGACTCTCTTCTCTGTAAACATCAATGATGTCGCTCTTGCTGCTGGTGAGTCTCTGATCCACCTCTACGCAGACGACACCATTCTGTATACTTCTGGCCCTTCTTTGGACACTGTGTTAACAACCCTCCAGATGAGCTTCACTGCCATACAACTCTCCTTCCGTGGCCTCCAACTGCTCTTAAATACAAGTAAAACTAAATGCATGCTCTTCAACCGATCGCTGCCTGCACTACCGCCCGTCCAACATCACTACTCTGGACGGTTCTGACTTAGAATATGTGGACAACTACAAATACCTAGGTGTCTGGTTTGACTGTAAATTCTCCTTCCAGACTCACATCAAACATCTCCAATCCAAAGTTAAATCTAGAATTGGCTTCCTATTTCGCAACAAAGCCTCCTTCATTCATGCTGCCATGTAAACCTTGTAAAACTGTCCATCCTACCGATCCTCGACTTCGGCGATGTCATTTACAAAATAGCCTCCAACACTCTACTCAATAAATTGGATGCAGTCTATCACAGTGCCATCTGTTTTGTCACCAAAGCCCCATATACTACCCACCACTGCGACCTGTACGCTGTCGTTGGCTGGCCCTCGCTTCATACTCGTCGCCAAACCCACTGGCTCCAGGTCATCTACAAGACCCTGCTAGGTAAAGTCCCCCCTTATATCAGCTCACTGGTCACTGGTCACCATAGCAGCACCCAGCATATCTCTCTGGTCACCCCCAAAACCAATTCTTCCTTTGGCCGCCTCTCCTTCCAGTTCTCTGCTGCCAATGACTGGAACGAACTACAAAAATCTCAAACTGGAAACACTTATCTCCCTCAGTAGCTTTAAGTACCAGCTGTCAGAGCAGCTCACAGATTACTGCACCTGTACATAGCTCATCTATAATTTAGCACAAACAACTACCTCTCCCCCTACTGTATTTATTTATTTTGCTCCTTTGCATCCCATTATTTCTATCTCTACTTTGCACTTTCTTCCACTGCAAATCAACCATTCCAGTGTTTTACTTGCTATATTGTATTTACTTCGCCACCATGGACTTTTTTTGCCTTTAACTCCCTTATCTCACCTCACTTTCTCACATTGTATATATACTTATTTTTCTACTGTATTATTGACTGTATGTTTGTTTTACTCCATGTGTAACTTTGTGTTGTTAAATGTGTCGAACTCCTTTGATTTATCTTGGCCAGGTTGCAATTGTAAATGAGAACTTGTTCTCAACTAGTCTACCTGGTTAAATAAAGGTGAAATAAATAAATAAATAATAAAATAACATAAAATTGAATAGAAATACAGTGTAGACATTGTTAATGTTGTAAATGACTCTTGTAGCTGGAAACGGCTGAGGCCCTTTATCATCAACCATCACTCCTGTGTTCCAGTGGCACGTTGTGTTCGCTAATCCAAGTTTAGCATTTTAAAAGGCTAATTGATCATTAGAAAATCCTTTTGCAATTATGTTAGCACAGCTGAAAACTGTTGTTCTGATTAAAGAAGCCATGAAACTGGCCTTCTTTAGACTAGTTGAGTATCTGGAGCATCAGCATGTGTGGGTTCGATTATAGTTTCAAAATGTCCAGAAACAAAGCACTTTCTTCTGAAACTCGTCAGACTATTCTTGTTCTGAGAAATGAAGGCTATTCCATGTGAGAAGAATCCAAGAAACTGAAGAACTCAGGCCCCGGTACACAACTGAGCAAGATGACAAGTACATTAGTGTCTAGTTTGAGAAACAGACGCCTCACAAGTCTTCAACTGGCAGCTTCATTAAATAGTACCCGCAAAACACCAGTCTCAACGTCAACAGTGAAGAGGCGACTCCAGGATGTTGGCCTTCTAGGCAGAGATGCAAAGAAAATGTCACATCTCAGACTGGCCAATAAAAATTAAAAATTAAGATGGGCAAAAGAACACAGACACTGGACAGAGGAAGACTGGAAAAAAGTGTTATGGACAAACAAATCTAAGTTTGAGGTGTTCGGATCACAAAGAAGAACATTTGTGAGATGCAGAAAAAATGAAAAGATGCTGGAGGAGTGTTGACACCATCTGTCAAGCATGATGGAGGCAATGTGGTGGTAAAGTGGGAGATTTGTACAGGGTAAAAGGGATCTTGAAGAAGGAAGGCTATCACTCCAGATTGCAACGCCATGCCATACCCTATGGACGGCGCTAAATTGGAGCCAATTTCCAGGACAATGACCCAAAGCACAGCTTCCAAACTATGCAATAACTATTTAGGGAAGAAGCAGTCAGCTGGTATTATGTCTATAATGGAGTGGCCAGCACAGTCACCAGATCTCAACCCTATTGAGCTGTTGTGGCAGCAGCTTGACTGCACGGTACGTAGAAGTGCCCATCAAAGGTCTGCAGGGCTGTAACTGCTGCAGATGGAGAATTCTTTGACGAAAGCAAAGTTTGAAGGACACACACACATACACACACACACACACACACACACACACACACACACACACACACACACACACACACACACACACACACACACACACACACACACAGATAAACACAGAGGGAAAAACAAACCCACATGAGAATTATTCAAAAGAAAATTATCTGAAGAAGAAAAAAAGTTAAACAACAATATGTATTATTTAAATACTTCTCCTCATGTTCATCATCCTCACACTGTATCTAGACTAGTGTATCTAGACTAGTGTATCTAGACTAGTGTATCTAGACTAGTGTATCTAGACTAGTGTATCTAGACAGTGTATCTAGACAGTGTATCTAGACTAGTGTATCTAGACTAGTGTATCTAGACTAGTGTATCTAGACACTGTATCTAGACTAGTGTATCTAGACTAGTGTATCTAGTATCTAGACTAGTGTATCTAGACTAGTGTATCTAGACTAGTGTATCTAGACTAGTGTATCTAGACTAGTGTATCTAGACTAGTGTATCTAGACTAGTGTATCTAGACACTGTATCTAGACTAGTGTATCTAGACAGTGTATCTAGACTAGTGTATCTAGACTAGTGTATCTAGACTAGTGTATCTAGACTAGTGTATCTAGACTACTGTATCTAGACTAGTGTATCTAGACTAGTGTATCTAGACACTGTATCTAGACTAGTGTATCTAGACTAGTGTATCTAGACTAGTGTATCTAGACACTGTATCTAGACTAGTGTATCTAGACTAGTGTATCTAGACTAGTGTATCTAGACTAGTGTATCTAGACTAGTGTATCTAGACTAGTGTATCTAGACTAGTGTATCTAGACTAGTGTATCTAGACACTGTATCTAGACACTGTATCTAGACTAGTGTATCTAGACACTGTATCTAGACTAGTGTATCTAGACTAGTGTATCTAGACTAGTGTATCTAGACAGTGTATCTAGACTAGTGTATCTAGACTAGTGTATCTAGACTAGTGTATCTAGACTAGTGTATCTAGACTAGTGTATCTAGACACTGTATCTAGACACTGTATCTAGACTAGTGTATCTAGACTAGTGTATCTAGACTAGTGTATCTAGACTAGTGTATCTAGACTAGTGTATCTAGACTAGACTAGTGTATCTAGACTAGTGTATCTAGACTAGTGTATCTAGACTAGTGTATCTAGACTAGTGTATCTAGACACTGTATCTAGACTAGTGTATCTAGACTAGTGTATCTAGACTAGTGTATCTAGACAGTGTATCTAGACTAGTGTATCTAGACTAGTGTATCTCTAGACTAGTATCTAGACACTGTATCTAGACTAGTGTATCTAGACACTGTATCTAGACTAGTGTATCTAGACTAGTGTATCTAGACTAGTGTATCTAGACAGTGTATCTAGACTAGTGTATCTAGACTAGTGTATCTAGACACTGTATCTAGACTAGTGTATCTAGACTAGTGTATCTAGACTAGTGTATCTAGACTAGTGTATCTAGACTAGTGTATCTAGACACTGTATCTAGACACTGTATCTAGACTAGTGTATCTAGACACTGTATCTAGACTAGTGTATCTAGACTAGTGTATCTAGACACTGTATCTAGACTAGTGTATCTAGACTAGTGTATCTAGACACTGTATCTAGACTAGTGTATCTAGACTAGTGTATCTAGACTAGTGTATCTAGACTAGTGTATCTAGACAGTGTATCTAGACAGTGTATCTAGACTAGTGTATCTAGACACTGTATCTAGACTGTATCTAGACTAGTGTATCTAGACTAGTGTATCTAGACAGTGTATCTAGACTAGTGTATCTATCTAGACTAGTGTATCTAGACTAGTGTATCTAGACTAGTGTATCTAGACAGTGTATCTAGACAGTGTATCTAGACAGTGTATCTAGACTAGTGTATCTAGACAGTGTATCTAGACTAGTGTATCTAGACAGTGTATCTAGACAGTGTATCTAGACAGTGTATCTAGACTAGTGTATCTAGACTAGTGTATCTAGACAGTGTATCTAGACACTGTATCTAGACTGTATCTAGACACTGTATCTAGACTAGTGTATCTAGACTAGTGTATCTAGACAGTGTATCTAGACACTGTATCTAGACTAGTGTATCTAGACACTGTATCTAGACTAGTGTATCTAGACAGTGTATCTAGACTAGTGTATCTAGACTAGTGTATCTAGACACTGTATCTAGACTAGTGTATCTAGACTAGTGTATCTAGACACTGTATCTAGACTAGTGTATCTAGACTAGTGTATCTAGACACTGTATCTAGACTAGTGTATCTAGACTAGACTGTATCTAGACTAGTGTATCTAGACACTGTATCTAGACTAGTGTATCTAGACACTGTATCTAGACTAGTGTATCTAGACTAGTGTATCTAGACTAGTGTATCTAGACAGTGTATCTAGACTAGTGTATCTAGACACTGTATCTAGACAGTGTATCTAGACTAGTGTATCTAGACAGTGTATCTAGTGACAGTGTATCTGTATCTAGACTAGTGTATCTAGACAGTGTATCTAGACTAGTGTATCTAGACTAGTGTATCTAGACTAGTGTATCTAGACTAGACTGTATCTAGACTGTATCTAGACTAGACTACAGTGTATCTACTGATCTAGACTAGTGTATCTAGACTAGTGTATCTAGACAGTGTATCTAGACTAGTGTATCTAGACTAGTGTATCTGTATCTAGACTAGTGTATCTAGACTAGTGTATCTAGACTAGTGTATCTAGACACTGTATCTAGACTAGTGTATCTAGACTAGTGTATCTAGACACTGTATCTAGACTAGTGTATCTAGACACTGTATCTAGACTAGTGTATCTAGACTAGTGTATCTAGACACTGTATCTAGACTAGTGTATCTAGACACTGTATCTAGACTAGTGTATCTAGACTAGTGTATCTAGACACTGTATCTAGACTAGTGTATCTAGACTAGTGTATCTAGACACTGTATCTAGACTAGTGTATCTAGACACTGTATCTAGACTAGTGTATCTAGACACTGTATCTAGACTAGTGTATCTAGACTAGTGTATCTAGACTAGTGTATCTAGACTAGTGTATCTAGACTAGTGTATCTAGACAGTGTATCTAGACACTGTATCTAGACTGTATCTAGTGTATCTAGACACTGTATCTAGTGTATCTAGACTAGTGTATCTAGACTAGTGTATCTAGACTATCTGTATCTAGACTAGTGTATCTAGACTAGTGTATCTAGTGATCTAGTGTATCTAGACAGTGTATCTAGACTAGTGTATCTAGACTAGTGTATCTAGACAGTGTATCTAGACACTGTATCTAGACAGTGTATCTAGACTAGTGTCTAGACTAGTGTATCTAGACACTGTATCTAGACTAGTGTATCTAGACTAGTGTATCTAGACACTGTATCTAGACTAGTGTATCTAGACACTGTATCTAGACTAGTGTATCTAGACAGTGTATCTAGACTAGTGTATCTAGACTAGTGTATCTACTGATCTAGACTAGTGTATCTAGACTAGTGTATCTAGACAGTGTATCTAGACAGTGTATCTAGACTAGTGTATCTAGACTAGTGTATCTAGACACTGTATCTAGACTAGTGTATCTAGACTAGTGTATCTAGACTAGTGTATCTAGACTAGTGTATCTAGACTAGTGTATCTAGACTAGTGTATCTAGACTAGTGTATCTAGACTAGTGTATCTAGACACTGTATCTAGACACTGTATCTAGACTAGTGTATCTAGACACTGTATCTAGACTAGTGTATCTAGACTAGTGTATCTCTATCTAGACAGTGTATCTAGACAGTGTATCTAGACTAGTGTATCTAGACTAGTGTATCTAGACTAGTGTATCTAGACTGTATCTAGACTAGTGTATCTAGACAGTGTATCTAGACTAGTGTATCTAGACAGTGTATCTAGACACTGTATCTAGACTAGTGTATCTAGACTAGTGTATCTAGACACTGTATCTAGACTAGTGTATCTAGACTAGTGATCTAGACAGTGTATCTAGACTAGTGTATCTAGACTAGTGTATCTAGACAGTGTATCTAGACAGTGTATCTAGTGATCTAGTGTATCTAGACAGTGATCTAGACAGTGTATCTAGACTAGTGTATCTAGACAGTGTATCTAGACACTGTGATCTAGACAGTGTATCTAGACTAGTGTATCTAGACTAGTGTATCTAGACTAGTGTATCTAGTGTATCTAGACAGTGTATCTAGACTAGTGTATCTAGACTAGTGTATCTAGACAGTGTATCTAGACACTGTATCTAGACAGTGTATCTAGACACTGTATCTAGTGTATCTAGTGTATCTAGAGACTAGTGTATCTAGACACTGTATCTAGACTAGTGTATCTAGACACTGTATCTAGACAGTGTATCTAGACTAGTGTATCTAGACACTGTATCTAGACTAGTGTATCTAGACTAGTGTATCTAGACTAGTGTATCTAGACTAGTGTATCTAGACTAGTGTATCTAGACTACTGTATCTAGACTGTATCTAGACAGTGTATCTAGACTAGTGTATCTAGACTAGTGTATCTAGACTAGTGTATCTAGACTAGTCTAGACTAGTGACATCTAGACTAGTGTATCTAGACAGTGTATCTAGACTAGTGTATCTAGACATCTAGTGTATCTAGACAGTGTATCTAGACTAGTGTATCTAGACACTGTATCTAGACTAGTGTATCTAGACTAGTGTATCTAGACAGTCTAGACAGTGTATCTAGACAGTGTATCTAGACTAGTGTATCTAGACACTGTATCTAGACTAGTGTAGACTAGTATCTAGACAGTGTATCTAGACTAGTGTCTAGACTAGTCTAGACTAGTGTATCTAGACAGTGTATCTAGACTAGTGTATCTAGACTAGTGTATCTAGACAGTGTATCTAGACTAGTGTATCTAGACACTGTATCTAGATCTGTATCTAGACAGTAGACAGTGTATCTAGACTAGTGTATCTAGACAGTGTATCTAGACTAGTGTATCTAGACAGTGTATCTAGACAGTGTATCTAGACAGTGTATCTAGACAGTGTATCTAGACTAGTGTATCTAGACAGTGTATCTAGACTAGTGTATCTAGACACTGTATCTAGACTAGTGTATCTAGACACTGTATCTAGACTAGTGTATCTAGACTAGTGTATCTAGACACTGTATCTAGACAGTGTATCTAGACTAGTGTATCTAGACAGTGTATCTAGACTAGTGTATCTAGACTAGTGTATCTAGACAGTGTATCTAGACTAGTGTATCTAGACAGTGTATCTAGACAGTGTATCTAGACAGTGTATCTAGACTGTATCTAGACTAGTGTATCTAGACTAGTGTATCTAGACAGTGTATCTAGACTAGTGTATCTAGACTAGTGTATCTAGACTAGTGTATCTAGACACTGTATCTAGACACTGTATCTAGACTAGTGTATCTAGACTAGTGTATCTAGACAGTGTATCTAGACACTGTATCTAGACTAGTGTATCTAGACAGTGTATCTAGACAGTGTATCTAGACTAGTGTATCTAGACTAGTGTATCTAGACTAGTGTATCTAGACTAGTGTATCTAGACAGTGTATCTAGACAGTGTATCTAGACAGTGTATCTAGACTGTATCTAGACAGTGTATCTAGACTAGTGTATCTAGACTAGTGTATCTAGACTAGACTACTGTATCTAGACTAGTGTATCTAGACACTGTATCTAGACTAGTGTATCTAGACTAGTGTATCTAGACTAGTGTATCTAGACTAGTGTATCTAGACACTGTATCTAGACTAGTGTATCTAGACACTGTATCTAGACTAGTGTATCTAGACTAGTGTATCTAGACACTGTATCTAGACTAGTGTATCTAGACAGTGTATCTAGACTAGTGTATCTAGACACTGTATCTAGACAGTGTATCTAGACAGTGTATCTAGACTAGTGTATCTAGACAGTGTATCTAGACTAGTGTATCTAGACACTGTATCTAGACTAGTGTATCTAGACAGTGTATCTAGACTAGTGTATCTAGACACTGTATCTAGACTAGTGTATCTAGACTAGTGTATCTAGACACTGTATCTAGACTAGTGTATCTAGACTAGTGTATCTAGACACTGTATCTAGACTAGTGTATCTAGACTAGTGTATCTAGACACTGTATCTAGACTAGTGTATCTAGACTAGTGTATCTAGACAGTGTATCTAGACACTGTATCTAGACTAGTGTATCTAGACTAGTGTATCTAGACTAGTGTATCTAGACTAGTGTATCTAGACTAGTGTATCTAGACACTGTATCTAGACTAGTGTATCTAGACTAGTGTATCTAGACTACTGTATCTAGACTAGTGTATCTAGACACTGTATCTAGACAGTGTATCTAGACTAGTGTATCTAGACTAGTGTATCTAGACACTAGTGTATCTAGACACTGTATCTAGACTAGTGTATCTAGACAGTGTATCTAGACTAGTGTATCTAGACAGTGTATCTAGACAGTGATCTAGACTAGTGTATCTAGACAGTGTATCTAGACTAGTGTATCTAGACTGTGTAGATCTGACTAGTGTATCTAGACTAGTGTATCTAGACTAGTGTATCTAGACTAGTGTATCTAGACACTGTATCTAGACTAGTGTATCTAGACTAGTGTATCTAGACTAGTGTATCTAGACTAGTGTATCTAGACTAGTGTATCTAGACTAGTGTATCTAGACAGTGTATCTAGACACTGTATCTAGACTAGTGTATCTAGACAGTGTATCTAGACTAGTATCTGTATCTAGAGTGTATCTAGACACTGTATCTAGACTAGTGTATCTAGACACTGTATCTAGACTAGTGTATCTAGACAGTGTATCTAGACACTGTATCTAGACAGTGTATCTAGACTAGTGTATCTAGACTAGTGTATCTAGACAGTGTATCTAGACTAGTGTATCTAGACAGTGTATCTAGACAGTGTATCTAGACAGTGTATCTAGACAGTGTATCTAGACAGTGTATCTAGACAGTGTATCTAGACTAGTGTATCTAGACTAGTGTGTATCTAGACTAGTGTATCTAGACAGTGTATCTAGACAGTGTATCTAGACTAGTGTATCTAGACTAGTGTATCTAGACACTGTATCTAGACTAGTGTATCTAGACAGTGTATCTAGACTAGTGTATCTAGACTAGTGTATCTAGACAGTGTATCTAGACTAGTGTATCTAGACAGTGTATCTAGACAGTGTATCTAGACACTGTATCTAGACTAGTGTATCTAGACTCTAGACAGTGTATCTAGACTAGTGTATCTAGACACTGTATCTGTATCTAGACAGTGTATCTAGACAGTGTATCTAGACTAGTGTATCTAGACACTGTATCTAGACTAGTGTATCTAGACACTGTATCTAGACTAGTGTATCTAGTGTATCTAGACAGTGTATCTAGACTAGTGTATCTAGACAGTGTATCTAGACTAGTGTATCTAGACAGTGTATCTAGACAGTGTATCTAGACAGTGTATCTAGACTAGTGTATCTAGACAGTGTATCTAGACTAGTGTATCTAGACAGTGTATCTAGACTAGTGTATCTAGACACTGTATCTAGACAGTGTATCTAGACACTGTATCTAGACTAGTGTATCTAGACTAGTATCTGTATCTAGACTAGTGTATCTAGACAGTGATCTAGACTAGTGTATCTAGACTAGTGTATCTAGACACTGTATCTAGACTAGTGTATCTAGACTAGTGTATCTAGACACTGTATCTAGACTAGTGTATCTAGACTAGTGTATCTAGACTGTATCTAGACAGTGTATCTAGACACTGTATCTAGACTAGTGTATCTAGACTAGTGTATCTAGACTAGTGTATCTAGACTAGTGTATCTAGACTAGTGTATCTAGACTAGTGTATCTAGACACTGTATCTAGACTAGTGTATCTAGACACTGTATCTAGACTAGTGTATCTAGACTAGTGTATCTAGACAGTGTATCTAGACTAGTGTATCTAGACACTGTGTATCTAGACTAGACTAGTGTATCTAGACTAGTGTATCTAGACAGTGTATCTAGACTAGTGTATCTAGACAGTGTATCTATCTAGACTAGACACTGTATCTAGACTAGTGTATCTAGACAGTGTATCTAGACTAGTGTATCTAGACAGTGTATCTAGACTAGTGTATCTAGACACTGTATCTAGACAGTGTATCTAGAGTGTATCTAGACTGTATCTAGACAGTGTATCTAGACTAGTGTATCTAGACTAGTGTATCTAGACTAGTGTATCTAGACAGTGTATCTAGACTAGTGTATCTAGACTAGTGTATCTAGACAGTGTATCTAGACTAGTGTATCTAGACTAGTGTATCTAGACACTGTATCTAGACTAGTGTATCTAGACTAGTGTATCTAGACACTGTATCTAGACTAGTGTATCTAGACAGTGTATCTAGACTAGTGTATCTAGACAGTGTATCTAGACACTGTATCTAGACAGTGTATCTAGACTAGTGTATCTAGACACTGTATCTAGACTAGTGTATCTAGACACTGTATCTAGACTAGTGTATCTAGACTAGTGTATCTAGACACTGTATCTAGACACTGTATCTAGACTAGTGTATCTAGACAGTGTATCTAGACTAGTGTATCTAGACACTGTATCTAGACTAGTGTATCTAGACACTGTATCTAGACTAGTGTATCTAGACTAGTGTATCTAGACTAGTGTATCTAGACTAGTGTATCTAGACTAGTGTATCTAGACTAGTGTATCTAGACTAGTGTATCTAGACACTGTATCTAGACTAGTGTATCTAGACTAGTGTATCTAGACTAGTGTATCTAGACAGTGTATCTAGACTAGTGTATCTAGACACTGTATCTAGACTAGTGTATCTAGACACTGTATCTAGACTAGTGTATCTAGACACTGTATCTAGACTAGTGTATCTAGTAGTGTATCTAGACAGTGTATCTAGACAGTGTATCTAGACACTGTATCTAGACTAGTGTATCTAGACAGTGTATCTAGACTAGTGTATCTAGACTAGTGTATCTAGACAGTGTAGATCTAGACACTGTATCTAGACTAGTGTATCTAGACACTGTATCTAGACAGTGTATCTAGACTGACATCTAGACACTGTACTAGTATCTAGACACTGTATCTAGACAGTGTATCTAGACTAGTGTATCTAGACAGTGTATCTAGACTAGTGTATCTAGACAGTGTATCTAGACTAGTGTATCTAGACAGTGTATCTAGACAGTGTATCTAGACTAGTGTATCTAGACAGTGTATCTAGACAGTGTATCTAGACTAGTGTATCTAGACTAGTGTATCTAGACACTGTATCTAGACTAGTGTATCTAGACAGTGTATCTAGACTAGTGTATCTAGACTAGTGTATCTAGACTAGTGTATCTAGACTAGTGTATCTAGACACTGTATCTAGACTAGTGTATCTAGACACTGTATCTAGACTAGTGTATCTAGACAGTGTATCTAGACTAGTGTATCTAGACACTGTATCTAGACTAGTGTATCTAGACTAGTGTATCTAGACACTGTATCTAGACTAGTGTATCTAGACAGTGTATCTAGACTAGTGTATCTAGACTAGTGTATCTAGACACTGTATCTAGACTAGTGTATCTAGACTAGTGTATCTAGACACTGTATCTAGACTAGTGTATCTAGACACTGTATCTAGACTAGTGTATCTAGACACTGTATCTAGACTAGTGTATCTATCTAGACTAGTGTATCTAGACAGTGTATCTAGACTAGTGTATCTAGACAGTGTATCTAGACTAGTGTATCTAGACAGTGATCTAGTGTATCTAGACAGTGTATCTAGACACTGTATCTAGACTAGTGTATCTAGACACTGTATCTAGACAGTGTATCTAGACTAGTGTATCTAGACTGTATCTAGACAGTGTATCTAGACACTGTATCTAGACTAGTGTATCTAGACAGTGTATCTAGACAGTGTATCTAGACTAGTGTATCTAGACAGTGTATCTAGACTAGTGTATCTAGTATCTAGACTAGTGTATCTAGACTAGTGTATCTAGACTAGTGTATCTAGACTAGTGTATCTAGACACTGTATCTAGACTAGTGTATCTAGACTAGTGTATCTAGACACTGTATCTAGACTAGTGTATCTAGACTAGTGTATCTAGACACTGTATCTAGACTAGTGTATCTAGACACTGTATCTAGACTAGTGTATCTAGACACTGTATCTAGACTAGTGTATCTAGACACTGTATCTAGACACTGTATCTAGACTAGTGTATCTAGACTAGTGTATCTAGACACTGTATCTAGACAGTGTATCTAGACACTGTATCTAGACTAGTGTATCTAGACAGTGTATCTAGACTAGTGTATCTAGACACTGTATCTAGACTAGTGTATCTAGACACTGTATCTAGACTAGTGTATCTAGACTAGTGTATCTAGACTAGTGTATCTAGACTAGTGTATCTAGACTAGTGTATCTAGACAGTGTATCTAGACACTGTATCTAGACTAGTGTATCTAGACTAGTGTATCTAGACACTGTATCTAGACTAGTGTATCTAGACAGTGTATCTAGACACTGTATCTAGACTAGTGTATCTAGACACTGTATCTAGACTAGTGTATCTAGACACTGTATCTAGACTAGTGTATCTAGACACTGTATCTAGTGTATCTAGACAGTGTATCTAGACTAGTGTATCTAGACTGTATCTAGACTAGTGTATCTAGACAGTGTATCTAGACTAGTGTATCTAGACAGTGTATCTAGACAGTGTAAGTAGACTAGTGTATCTAGACACTGTATCTAGACTAGTGTATCTAGACAGTGTATCTAGACTAGTGTATCTAGACTAGTGTATCTAGACAGTGTATCTAGACTAGTGTATCTAGACAGTGTATCTAGACACTGTATCTAGA
Organism: Oncorhynchus nerka; assembly: GCF_034236695.1. Lineage (NCBI taxonomy): Eukaryota > Metazoa > Chordata > Actinopteri > Salmoniformes > Salmonidae > Oncorhynchus > Oncorhynchus nerka. Next base: position 21,496,349 of record NC_088410.1, on the reverse strand, counting down.
CTAGTGTATCTAGACTAGTGTATCTAGACTAGTGTATCTAGACAGTGTATCTAGACAGACTAGTGTATCTAGACTAGTGTATCTAGACAGATCTAGACTAGTGTATCTAGACAGTGTATCTAGACTAGTGTATCTAGACAGTGTATCTATCTAGACTAGTGTATCTAGACACTGTATCTAGACTAGTGTATCTAGACAGTGTGTAGTGTATCTAGACTAGTGTATCTAGACACACTAGACCAGTGTATCTAGACTAGTGTATCTAGACACTGTATCTAGACTAGTGTATCTAGACAGTGTATCTAGACTAGTGTATCTAGACAGTGTATCTAGACTAGTGTATCTAGACTAGTGTATCTAGACTAGTGTATCTAGACACTGTATCTAGACTAGTGTATCTAGACTAGTGTATCTAGACACTGTATCTAGACTAGTGTATCTAGACACTGTATCTAGACTAGTGTATCTAGACACTGTATCTAGTGTATCTAGACAGTGTATCTAGACAGTGTATCTAGACAGTGTATCTAGACAGTGTATCTAGACAGTGTATCTAGACTAGTGTATCTAGACAGTGTATCTAGTGTATCTAGACTAGTGTATCTAGACTATCTGACATCTAGACAGTGTATCTAGACTAGTGTATCTAGTATCACTAGTGTATCTAGACAGTGTATCTAGACACTGTATCTAGACTAGTGTATCTAGACTAGACACTGTATCTAGACCAGTGTATCTAGACAGTGTATCTAGACTAGTGTATCTAGACAGTGTATCTAGACTAGTGTATCTAGACTAGTGTATCTAGACAGTGTATCTAGACTAGTGTATCTAGACACTGTATCTAGACTAGTGTATCTAGACACTGTATCTAGAGTGTATCTAGACAGTGTATCTAGACAGTGTATCTAGACTAGTGTATCTAGACAGTGTATCTAGACTAGTGTATCTAGACAGTGTATCTAGACTAGTGTATCTAGACTAGTGTATCTAGTGTATCTAGACACTGTATCTAGACTAGTGTATCTAGACACTGTATCTAGACTAGTGTATCTAGACAGTGTATCTAGACTAGTGTATCTAGACACTGTATCTAGACAGTGTATCTAGACAGTGTATCTAGACAGTGTATCTAGACACTGTATCTAGTGATCTAGACACTGTATCTAGACAGTGTATCTAGACAGTGTATCTAGACAGTGTATCTAGACACTGTATCTAGACTAGTGTATCTAGACACTGTATCTAGACTAGACACTGTATCTAGACAGTGTATCTAGACTAGTGTATCTAGTGATCTAGTGTATCTAGACTAGTGTATCTAGACACTGTATCTAGACTAGTGTATCTAGACAGTGTATCTAGACAGTGTATCTAGACTAGTGTATCTAGACTAGTGTATCTAGACAGTGTATCTAGACAGTGTATCTAGACAGTGTATCTAGACAGTGTATCTAGACAGTGTATCTAGACAGTGTATCTAGACTAGTGTATCTAGACACTGTATCTAGACTAGTGTATCTGTATCTAGACTAGTGTATCTAGACAGTGTATCTAGACACTGTATCTAGACAGTGTATCTAGACAGTGTATCTAGTAGTGTATCTAGACACTGTATCTAGACTAGTGTATCTAGACAGTGTATCTAGACTAGACACTGTATCTAGACTAGTGTATCTAGACACTGTATCTAGACTAGTGTATCTAGACACTGTATCTAGACTAGTGTATCTAGACACTGTATCTAGACTAGTGTATCTAGACTAGTGTATCTAGACAGTGTATCTAGTGTATCTAGACAGTGTATCTAGACTAGTGTATCTAGACTAGTGTATCTAGACACTGTATCTAGTGTATCTAGACACTGTATCTAGACTAGTGTATCTAGACTAGTGTATCTAGACAGTGTATCTAGACTAGTGTATCTAGACAGTGTATCTAGACTAGTGTATCTAGACACTGTATCTAGACAGTGTATCTAGACAGTGTATCTAGACAGTGTATCTAGACTAGTGTATCTAGACACTGTATCTAGACTAGTGTATCTGACATCTAGACAGTGTATCTAGACAGTGTATCTAGACAGTGTATCTAGACTAGTGTATCTAGACAGTGTATCTAGACAGTGTATCTAGACTAGTGTATCTAGACACTAGTGTATCTAGACTAGTGTATCTAGACACTGTATCTAGACTAGTGTATCTAGACTAGTGTATCTAGACTAGTGTATCTAGAGACTAGACTAGTGTATCTAGACTAGTGTATCTAGACACTGTATCTAGACAGTGTATCTAGACTAGACACTGTATCTAGACTAGTGTATCTAGACAGTGTATCTAGACACTGTATCTAGACTAGTGTAGACTAGTGTATCTAGACAGTGTATCTAGACAGTGTATCTAGACTAGTGTATCTAGACAGTGTATCTAGACTAGTGTATCTAGACTAGACACTGTATCTAGACACTGTATCTAGACTAGTGTATCTAGACAGTGTATCTAGACTAGTGTATCTAGACTAGTATCTAGACTAGTGTATCTAGACAGTGTATCTAGACTAGTGTATCTAGACAGTGTATCTAGACAGTGTATCTAGACAGTGTATCTAGACTAGTGTATCTAGACACTGTATCTAGACTAGTGTATCTAGACACTGTATCTAGACTAGTGTATCTAGACTAGTGTATCTAGAGTGTATCTAGACAGTGTATCTAGACTAGTGTATCTAGACACTGTATCTAGATCTAGTGTATCTAGACTAGACTAGAATGTATCTAGACACTGTATCTAGATCTAGACAGTGTATCTAGACTAGTGTATCTAGACTGTATCTAGACAGTGTATCTAGACTAGTGTATCTAGACAGTGTATCTAGACTAGTGTATCTAGACTAGTGTATCTAGACACTGTATCTAGACACTGTATCTAGACACTGTATCTAGACTAGTGTATCTAGACTAGTGTATCTAGACACTGTATCTAGACTAGTGTATCTAGACACTGTATCTAGACTAGTGTATCTAGACACTGTATCTAGACTAGTGTATCTAGACACTGTATCTAGACTAGTGTATCTAGACTAGTGTATCTAGACTGTATCTAGACTAGTGTATCTAGACAGTGTATCTAGACAGTGTATCTAGACAGTGTATCTAGACTAGTGTATCTAGACAGTGTATCTAGACACTGTATCTAGACAGTGTATCTAGACAGTGTATCTAGACTAGTGTATCTAGAGTGTATCTAGTGTATCTAGACACTGTATCTAGACTAGTGTAGACAGTGTATCTAGACAGTGTATCTAGACACTGTATCTAGACTAGTGTATCTAGACACTGTATCTAGACTAGTGTATCTAGACACTGTATCTAGACTAGTGTATCTGTATCTAGACACTGTATCTAGACTAGTGTATCTATGTATCTAGACTAGTGTATCTAGACACTGTATCTAGACTAGTGTATCTAGACACTGTATCTAGACTAGTGTATCTAGACACTGTATCTAGACTAGTGTATCTAGACTAGTGTATCTAGACAGTGTATCTAGACAGTGTATCTAGACAGTGTATCTAGACAGTGTATCTAGACAGTGTATCTAGACTAGATCTAGACTGTATCTAGACAGTGTATCTAGACAGTGTATCTAGACAGTGTATCTAGACAGTGTATCTAGACTAGTGTATCTAGACTGTATCTCTAGACTAGTGTATCTAGACTAGTGTATCTAGACACTGTATCTAGACTAGTGTATCTAGACAGTGTATCTAGACAGTGTATCTAGACTAGTGTATCTAGACAGTGTATCTAGACTAGTGTATCTAGACACTGTATCTAGACAGTGTATCTAGACTAGTGTAGACTAGATCTAGACACTCTAGACAGTGTATCTAGACAGTGTATCTAGACACTGTATCTAGACTAGTGTATCTAGACACTGTATCTAGACTAGTGTATCTAGACTAGTGTATATCTAGACTAGTGTATCTAGACACTGTATCTAGACTAGTGTATCTAGACTAGTGTATCTAGACTAGTGTATCTAGACAGTGTATCTAGACAGATCTAGTGTATCTAGACACTGTATCTAGACTAGTGTATCTAGACAGTGTATCTAGACTAGTGTATCTAGAGTGTATCTAGACAGTGTATCTAGACAGTGTATCTAGACAGTGTATCTAGACAGTGTATCTAGACTAGTGTATCTAGACTAGTGTATCTAGACTAGTGTATCTAGACAGTGTATCTAGACACTGTATCTAGACAGTGTATCTAGACTAGTGTATCTAGACTGTATCTAGACTAGTGTATCTAGACACTGTATCTAGACTAGTGTATCTAGACAGTGTATCTAGACAGTGTATCTAGACAGTGTATCTAGACAGTGTATCTAGACTAGTGTATCTAGACACTGTATCTAGACAGTGTATCTAGACTAGTGTATCTAGACAGTGTATCTAGACTGTATCTAGACAGTGTATCTAGACACTGTATCTAGACTAGTGTATCTAGACACTGTATCTAGACTAGTGTATCTAGACTAGTGTATCTAGTGTATCTAGACACTGTATCTAGACTAGTGTATCTAGACTAGTGTATCTAGACAGTGTATCTAGACTAGTGTATCTAGACACTGTATCTAGACTAGTGTATCTAGACACTAGTGTATCTAGACTAGTGTATCTAGACAGTGTATCTAGACACTGTATCTAGACACTGTATCTAGACTAGTGTATCTAGACACTGTATGTATCTAGACAGTGTATCTAGACTAGTGATCTAGACACTGTATCTAGACTAGTGTATCTAGACTAGTGTATCTAGACAGTGTATCTAGACTAGTGTATCTAGACAGTGTATCTAGACTAGTGTATCTAGACACTGTATCTAGACTAGTGTATCTAGACACTGTATCTAGACTAGTGTATCTAGACAGTGTATCTAGACTAGTGTATCTAGACTAGTGTATCTAGACACTGTATCTAGACTAGTGTATCTAGACAGTGTATCTAGACTAGTGTATCTAGACACTGTATCTAGACTAGTGTATCTAGACACTGTATCTAGACTGTATAGTAGTGTATCTAGACACTGTATCTAGACAGTGTATCTAGACACTGTATCTAGACAGTGTATCTAGACTAGTGTATCTAGACAGTGTATCTAGACACTGTATCTAGACTAGTGTATCTAGACTAGTGTAGACTAGTGTATCTAGACTAGTGTATCTAGAGTGTATCTAGTGTATCTAGACTAGTGTATCTAGACTAGTGTATCTAGACTAGTGTATCTAGACTAGTGTATCTAGACACTGTATCTAGACTAGTGTATCTAGACTAGTGTATCTAGACTAGTGTATCTAGACACTGTATCTAGACTAGTGTATCTAGACTAGTGTATCTAGACACTGTATCTAGACTAGTGTATCTAGACTAGACTGTATCTAGATCTAGACTAGTGTATCTAGACAGTGTATCTAGACTAGTGTATCTAGACAGTGTATCTAGACTAGTGTATCTAGACACTGTATCTAGACTAGTGTATCTAGACTAGTGTATCTAGACTAGTGTATCTAGACTAGTGTATCTAGACTAGTGTATCTAGACACTGTATCTAGACACTGTATCTAGACTAGTGTATCTAGACACTGTATCTAGACTAGTGTATCTAGACTAGTGTATCTAGACTAGTGTATCTAGACTAGTGTATCTAGACACTGTATCTAGACAGTGTATCTAGACTAGTGTATCTAGACACTGTATCTAGACTAGTGTATCTAGACTAGTGTATCTAGACAGTGTATCTGTATCTAGACAGTGTATCTAGACACTAGTGTATCTAGACTAGTGTATCTAGACACTGTATCTAGATCTAGACTAGTGTATCTAGACTAGTGTATCTAGACTAGTGTATCTAGACTAGTGTATCTAGACTAGTGTATCTAGACACTGTATCTAGACACTGTATCTAGACTAGTGTATCTAGACACTGTATCTAGACTAGTGTATCTAGACACTGTATCTAGACTAGTGTATCTAGACTAGTGTATCTAGACACTGTATCTAGACTAGTGTATCTAGACACTGTATCTAGACTAGTGTATCTAGACACTGTATCTAGACTAGTGTATCTAGACTAGTGTATCTAGACACTGTATCTGTATCTAGACACTGTATCTAGACTAGTGTATCTAGACACTGTATCTAGACTATCTAGACAGTGTATCTAGACTAGTGTATCTAGACTAGTGTATCTAGACTAGACAGTGTATCTAGACTAGTGTATCTAGACTGTATCTAGACTAGTGTATCTAGACAGTGTATCTAGACTAGTGTATCTAGACAGTGTATCTAGACTAGTGTATCTAGACAGTGTATCTAGACTAGTGTATCTAGACTAGACAGTGTATCTAGACTAGTGTATCTAGACAGTGTATCTAGACTAGTGTATCTAGACACTGTATCTAGACTAGTGTATCTAGACAGTGTATCTAGACACTGTATCTAGACTAGTGTATCTAGACACTGTATCTAGACTAGTGTATCTAGACACTGTAGTGTATCTAGACTAGTGTATCTAGACACTGTATCTAGACTAGTGACTAGACTAGTATCTAGACAGTGTATCTAGACAGTGTATCTAGACACTGTATCTAGACTAGTGTATCTAGACACTGTATCTAGACTAGTGTATCTAGACAGTGTATCTAGACTAGTGTATCTAGACAGTGTATCTAGACTAGTGTATCTAGACACTAGACACTGTATCTAGACTAGTGTATCTAGACACTGTATCTAGACAGTGTATCTAGACTAGTGTATCTAGACAGTGTATCTAGACAGTGTATCTAGACTAGTGTATCTAGACAGTGTATCTAGACAGTGTATCTAGACAGTGTATCTAGACACTGTATCTAGACTAGTGTATCTAGACACTGTATCTAGACTAGTGTATCTAGACACTGTATCTAGACTAGTGTATCTAGACAGTGTATCTAGACTAGTGTATCTAGACTAGTGTATCTAGACTAGTGTATCTAGACACTGTATCTAGACAGTGTATCTAGACACTGTATCTAGACTAGTGTATCTAGACACTGTATCTAGACTAGTGTATCTAGACTAGTGTATCTAGACTAGTGTATCTAGAGTGTATCTAGACACTGTATCTAGACTAGTGTATCTAGACACTGTATCTAGACAGTGTATCTAGACTAGTGTATCTAGACACTGTATCTAGACTAGTGTATCTAGACTAGTGTATCTAGACTAGTGTATCTAGACACTGTCTAGACTATCTAGACACTGTATCTAGTGTATCTAGACTAGTGTATCTAGACACTGTATCTAGACTAGTGTATCTAGACAGTGTATCTAGATCACTGTATCTAGACTAGTGTATCTAGACAGTGTATCTAGACTAGTGTATCTAGTCTAGACACTAGTGTATCTAGACAGTGTATCTAGACTAGTGTATCTAGACACTGTATCTAGACTAGTGTATCTAGTATCTAGACTAGTGTATCTAGACTAGTGTATCTAGACTAGTGTATCTAGATCTAGACTAGTGTATCTAGACTATCTAGTATCTAGACAGTGTATCTAGACTAGTGTATCTAGACAGTGACATCTGATCTACTGTATCTAGACACTGTATCTAGACAGTGTATCTAGACACTGTATCTAGACAGTGTATCTAGACAGTGTATCTAGACACTGTATCTAGACTAGTGTATCTAGACAGTGTATCTAGACAGTGTATCTAGACACTGTATCTAGACTAGACTAGTGTATCTAGACAGTGTATCTAGACAGTGTATCTAGACTAGTGTATCTAGACTAGTGTATCTAGACTAGTGTATCTAGACTGTATCTAGTGTATCTAGACACTGTATCTAGACTAGTGTATCTAGACAGTGTATCTAGACTAGTGTATCTAGACAGTGTATCTAGACTAGTGTATCTAGACTAGTGTATCTAGACACTGTATCAGTGTATCTAGACACTGTATCTAGACTAGTGTATCTAGACTAGTGTATCTAGACTAGTGTATCTAGACAGTGTATCTAGACAGTGTATCTAGACTAGTGTATCTAGACAGTGTATCTAGACACTGTAGTGTATCTAGACTAGTGTATCTAGACACTGTATCTAGACAGTGTAGTGTATCTAGACAGTGTATCTAGACTAGTGTATCTAGACAGTGTATCTAGACTAGTGTATCTAGACTAGTGTATCTATGTATCTAGACTAGTGTATCTAGACACTGTATCTAGACTAGTGTATCTAGACACTGTATCTAGACTAGTGTATCTAGACAGTGTATCTAGACTAGTGTATCTAGACTAGTGTATCTAGACACTGTATCTAGACTAGTGTATCTAGACTAGTGTATCTAGACTAGTGTATCTAGACTAGTGTATCTAGATCTAGACACTGTATCTAGACTAGTGTATCTAGACACTGTATCTAGACTAGTGTATCTAGACAGTGTATCTAGACAGTGTATCTAGACTAGTATCTAGACAGTGTATCTAGACTAGTGTATCTAGACACTGTATCTAGACTGTATCTAGACTAGTGTATCTAGACAGTGTATCTAGACAGTGTATCTAGACAGTGTATCTAGACAGTGTATCTAGACAGTGTATCTAGACAGTGTATCTAGACAGTGTATCTAGACAGTGTATCTAGACAGTGTATCTAGACTAGTGTATCTAGACTAGTGTATCTCTGTATCTAGACAGTGTATCTAGACAGTGTATCTAGACTAGTGTATCTAGACAGTGTATCTAGACTAGTGTATCTAGACACTGTATCTAGACTAGTGTATCTAGACACTGTATCTAGACTAGTGTATCTAGACACTGTATCTAGACACTGTATCTAGACTAGTGTATCTAGACACTGTATCTAGACAGTGTATCTAGACACTGTATCTAGACACTGTATCTAGACACTGTATCTAGACTAGTGTATCTAGACTAGTGTATCTAGACACTGTATCTAGACACTGTATCTAGACTAGTGTATCTAGACAGTGTATCTAGTAGTGTATCTAGACACTGTATCTAGACTAGTGTATCTAGACACTGTATCTAGACTAGTGTATCTAGACTAGTGTATCTAGACAGTGTATCTAGACAGTGTATCTAGACAGTGTATCTAGACTAGTGTATCTAGACACTGTATCTAGACTAGTGTATCTAGACTAGTGTAGACATGTATCTAGACTAGTGTATCTAGACAGTGTATCTAGACTAGTGTATCTAGACTAGTGTATCTAGACTAGTGTATCTAGACTAGTGTATCTAGACTAGTGTATCTAGACACTGTATCTAGACTAGTGTATCTAGACAGTGTATCTAGACTAGTGTATCTAGACACAGTGTATCTAGACAGTGTATCTAGACAGTGTATCTAGACTAGTGTATCTAGACAGTGTATCTAGACTGTAGTGTATCTAGACTAGTGTATCTAGACAGTGTATCTAGACTAGTGTATCTAGACAGTGTATCTAGACTGTATCTAGACTAGTGTATCTAGACACTGTATCTAGACTAGTGTATCTAGACAGTGTATCTAGACAGTGTATCTAGACTAGACAGTGTATCTAGACAGTGTATCTAGACTAGTGTATCTAGACACTGTATCTAGACAGTGTATCTAGACTAGTGTATCTAGACAGTGTATCTAGACAGTGTATCTAGACAGTGTATCTAGACAGTGTATCTAGACAGTGTATCTCTGTATCTAGACACTGTATCTAGACTAGTGTATCTAGACACTGTATCTAGACTAGTGTATCTAGACACTGTATCTAGACACAGTGTATCTAGACACTGTATCTAGACAGTGTATCTAGACACTGTATCTATCTAGTGACTAGACACTGTATCTAGACTAGTGTATCTAGACAGTGTATCTAGACAGTGTATCTAGACACTAGTGTATCTAGACTAGTGTATCTAGACAGTGTATCTAGACAGACTAGTGTATCTAGACACTGTATCTAGACTAGTGTATCTAGACTAGTGTATCTAGACAGTGTATCTAGACAGTGTATCTAGACTAGTGTATCTAGACACTGTATCTAGACTAGTGTATCTAGACAGTGTATCTAGACAGTGTATCTAGACTAGTGTATCTAGACAGTGTATCTAGACACTGTATCTAGACTAGTGTATCTAGACAGATCTAGACTAGTGTATCTAGACAGTGTATCTAGACTAGTGTATCTAGACTAGTGTAGACAGTGTATCTAGACACTGTATCTAGACTAGTGTATCTAGACTAGTGTATCTAGACAGTGTATCTAGACTAGTGTATCTAGACACTGTATCTAGACTAGTGTATCTAGACACTGTATCTAGACTAGTGTATCTAGACACTGTATCTAGACTAGTGTATCTAGACTAGTGTATCTAGACTAGTGTATCTAGACTAGTGTATCTAGACAGTGTATCTAGACTAGTGTATCTAGACACTGTATCTAGACTAGTGTATCTAGTATCTAGACTAGTGTATCTAGACTAGTGTATCTAGACACTGTATCTAGACAGTGTATCTAGACTAGTGTATCTAGACACTGTATCTAGACTAGTGTATCTAGACAGTGTATCTAGACTAGTGGCATCTAGACTAGTGTATCTAGACTAGTGTATCTAGACAGTGTATCTAGACTAGTGTATCTAGACACTGTATCTAGACTAGTGTATCTAGACTAGTGTATCTAGACAGTGTATCTAGACAGTGTATCTAGACAGTGTATCTAGACTAGTGTATCTAGACACTGTATCTAGACTAGTGTATCTAGACACTGTATCTAGACTAGTGTATCTCTAGACTAGTGTATCTAGACACTGTATCTAGACTAGTGTATCTAGACAGTGTATCTAGACACTGTATCTAGACTAGTGTATCTAGACACTGTATCTAGACTAGTGTATCTAGACACTGTATCTAGACTAGTGTATCTAGACACTGTATCTAGACACTGTATCTAGACTAGTGTATCTAGACTAGTGTATCTAGACACTGTATCTAGACTAGTGTATCTAGACTAGTGTATCTAGACACTGTATCTAGACTAGTGTATCTAGACAGTGTATCTAGACTAGTGTATCTAGACACTGTATCTAGACACTGTATCTAGACTAGTGTATCTAGACACTGTATCTAGACTGTATCTAGTGTATCTAGACACTGTATCTAGACTAGTGTATCTAGACACTGTATCTAGACTAGTGTATCTAGACACTGTATCTAGACTAGTGTATCTAGTGATCTAGACTGTATCTAGACAGTGTATCTAGACTAGTGTATCTAGACTAGTGTATCTATCTAGACTAGTGTATCTAGACACTGTATCTAGACTAGTGTATCTAGACACTGTATCTAGACACTGTATCTAGACTAGTGTATCTAGACACTGTATCTAGACTAGTGTATCTAGACAGTGTATCTAGACTAGTGTATCTAGACAGTGTATCTAGACACTGTATCTAGACACTGTATCTAGACTAGTGTATCTAGACACTGTATCTAGACTAGTGTATCTAGACACTATCTAGACTAGTGTATCTAGACACTGTATCTAGACTAGTGTATCTAGTGTATCTAGACACTGTATCTAGACTAGTAGTGTATCTAGACTAGTGTATCTAGACTAGTGTATCTAGACAGTGTATCTAGACAGTGTATCTAGACTAGTGTATCTAGACACTGTATCTAGACAGTGTATCTAGACACTGTATCTAGACAGTGTATCTAGACAGTGTATCTAGACTAGTGTATCTAGACAGTGTATCTAGACTAGTGTATCTAGACAGTGTATCTAGACAGTGTATCTAGACAGTGTATCTAGACAGTGTATCTAGACTAGTGTATCTAGACACTGTATCTAGACTAGTGATCTAGACTAGTGTATCTAGACAGTGTATCTAGACTAGTGTGTAGACTAGTGACACTGTATCTAGACTAGTGTATCTAGACACTGTATCTAGACTAGTGTATCTAGACACTGTGTATCTAGACTAGTGTATCTAGACAGTGTATCTAGACAGTGTATCTAGACACTGTATCTAGACTAGTGTATCTAGACTAGTGTATCTAGACACTGTATCTAGACTAGTGTATCTAGACAGTGTATCTAGACTAGTGTATCTAGACTAGTGTATCTAGACTAGTGTATCTAGACACTGTATCTAGACTAGTGTATCTAGACACTGTATCTAGACTAGACTAGTGTATCTAGACAGTGTATCTAGACAGTGTATCTAGACAGTGTATCTAGACAGTGTATCTAGACTAGTGTATCTAGACACTGTATCTAGACAGTGTATCTAGACAGTGTATCTAGACACTGTATCTAGACAGTGTATCTAGACAGTGTATCTAGACAGTGTATCTACACTGTATCTAGACTAGTGTATCTAGACACTGTATCTAGACAGTGTATCTAGACAGTGTATCTAGACTAGTGTATCTAGACAGTGTATCTAGACAGTGTATCTGTGTATCTAGACTAGTGTATCTAGACACTGTATCTAGACTAGTGTATCTAGACAGTGTATCTAGACTAGTGTATCTAGACACTGATCTAGACTAGTGTATCTAGACAGTGTATCTAGACAGTGTATCTAGACTAGTGTATCTAGACAGTGTATCTAGACTAGTGTATCTAGACACTGTATCTAGACTAGTGTATCTAGACACTGTATCTAGACTAGTGTATCTAGACACTGATCTAGACTAGTGTATCTAGACTAGTGTATCTAGACTAGTGTATCTAGACACTGTATCTAGACACTGTATCTAGACTAGTGTATCTAGACACTGTATCTAGACTAGTGTATCTAGACTAGTGTATCTAGACACTGTATCTAGACTAGTGTATCTAGACTAGTGTATCTAGACTAGTGTATCTAGACTAGTGTATCTAGACTAGTGTATCTAGACTAGTGTATCTAGACTAGTGTATCTAGACACTGTATCTAGACACTGTATCTAGACTAGTGTATCTAGACACTGTATCTAGACTAGTGTATCTAGACACTGTATCTAGACTAGTGTATCTAGACTAGTGTATCTAGACTAGTGTATCTAGACTAGTGTATCTAGACACTGTATCTAGACACTATCTAGATCTAGACTAGTGTATCTAGACAGTGTATCTAGACTAGTATCTAGTATCTAGACACTGTATCTAGACTAGTGTATCTAGACTAGTGTATCTAGACAGTGTATCTAGACACTGTATCTAGACTAGTGTATCTAGTAGTGTATCTAGACACTGTATCTGTATCTAGACACTGTATCTAGACTAGTGTATCTAGACACTGTATCTAGACAGTGTATCTAGACTAGTGTATCTAGACTAGTGTATCTAGACACTAGTGTATCTAGACTAGTGTATCTAGACAGTGTATCTAGACAGTGTATCTAGACTAGTGTATCTAGACACTATCTAGACAGTGTATCTAGACACTGTATCTAGACTAGTGTATCTAGACACTGTATCTAGACTAGTGTATCTAGACACTGTATCTAGACTAGTGTATCTAGACACTGTATCTATCTAGACACTGTATCTAGACTAGTGTATCTAGACAGTGTATCTATCTAGACTAGTGTATCTAGACACTGTGTATCTAGACAGTGTATCTAGACTAGTGTATCTAGACAGTGTATCTAGACACTGTATCTAGTGTATCTAGACTAGTGTATCTAGACTAGTGTATCTAGACTAGTGTATCTAGACACTGTATCTAGACTAGTGTATCTAGACACTGTATCTAGACTAGTGTATCTAGACAGTGTAGACATCTAGACTAGTGTATCTAGACAGTGTATCTAGACTAGTGTATCTAGACACTGTATCTCTAGACTAGTGTATCTAGACTAGACTAGTGTATCTAGACACTGTATCTAGACAGTGTATCTAGACTAGTGTATCTAGACAGTGTATCTAGACAGTGTATCTAGACAGTGTATCTAGACAGTGTATCTAGACACTGTATCTAGACTAGTGTATCTATCTAGACTAGTGTATCTAGACACTGTATCTAGACTAGTGTATCTAGACTAGACTAGTGTATCTAGACACTGTATCTAGACTAGTGTATCTAGACTATCTAGACAGTGTATCTAGACACTGTATCTAGACTAGTGTATCTAGACACTGTATCTAGACTAGTGTATCTAGACACTGTATCTAGACTAGTGTATCTAGACAGTGTATCTAGACTAGTGTATCTAGACACTGTATCTAGACACTGTATCTAGACTAGTGTATCTAGACACTGTATCTAGACTAGTGTATCTAGACACTGTATCTAGACTAGTGTATCTAGACAGTGTATCTAGACAGTGTATCTAGACAGTGTATCTAGACAGTGTATCTAGACAGTGTATCTAGACTAGTGTATCTAGACTAGTGTATCTAGACACTGTATCTAGACTAGTGTATCTATCTAGACTAGTGTATCTAGACACTAGTGTATCTAGACAGTGTATCTAGACACTGTATCTAGACAGTGTATCTAGACAGTGTATCTAGACAGTGTATCTAGACAGTGTATCTAGACTAGTGTATCTAGACACTGTATCTAGACTAGTGTATCTAGACAGTGTATCTAGACAGTGTAGACATCTAGAGTGTATCTAGACTAGTGTATCTAGACACTGTATCTAGACTAGTGTATCTAGACACTGTATCTAGACTAGTGTATCTAGACAGTGTATCTAGACAGTGTATCTAGTGTATCTAGACACTGTATCTAGACACTGTATCTAGACACTGTATCTAGACTAGTGTATCTAGACACTGTATCTAGACTAGTGTATCTAGACTAGTGTATCTAGACTAGTGTATCTAGACACTGTATCTAGACTAGTGTATCTAGACACTGTATCTAGACTAGTGTATCTAGACACTGTATCTAGACTAGTGTATCTAGACTAGTGTATCTAGACAGTATCTAGACACTGTATCTAGACACTGTATCTAGACACTGTATCTAGACACTGTATCTAGACTAGTGTATCTAGACTAGTGTATCTAGACTAGTGTATCTAGACACTGTATCTAGACACTGTATCTAGACTAGTGTATCTAGACTAGTGTATCTAGACACTGTATCTAGACACTGTATCTAGACACTGTATCTAGACACTGTATCTAGACACTGTATCTAGACTAGTGTATCTAGATCTAGACTAGTATCTAGACACTGTATCTAGACAGTGTATCTAGACACTGTATCTAGACTAGTGTATCTAGACATCTAGACTAGTGTATCTACTAGTGTATCTAGACTAGTGTATCTAGACACTGTATCTAGACTAGTGTATCTAGACACTAGTGTCTAGATCTAGACTAGTGTATCTAGACACTGTATCTAGACTAGTGTATCTAGACACTGTATCTAGACTAGTGTATCTAGACACTGTATAGACTAGTGTATCTAGACACTGTATCTACTGTATCTAGACTAGTGTATCTAGACACTGTATCTAGACAGTGTATCTAGACTAGTGTATCTAGACACTGTATCTAGACTAGTGATCTAGACACTGTATCTAGACTAGTGTATCTAGACTAGTGTATCTAGACACTGTATCTAGACAGTGTATCTAGACTAGTGTATCTAGACACTGTATCTAGACACTGTATCTAGACTAGTGTATCTAGACTAGTGTATCTAGACACTGTATCTAGACACTGTATCTAGACTAGTGTATCTAGACACTGTATCTAGACTAGTGTATCTAGACACTGTATCTAGACTAGTGTATCTAGACTAGTGTATCTAGACACTAGTGTATCTAGACTAGTGTATCTAGACTAGTGTATCTAGACACTGTATCTAGACTAGTGTATCTAGACACTGTATCTAGACTAGTGTATCTAGACTAGTGTATCTAGACACTGTATCTAGACTAGTGTATCTAGACTAGTGTATCTAGACTAGTGTATCTAGACTAGTGTATCTAGACTAGTGTATCTAGACTAGTGTATCTAGACACTGTATCTAGACACTGTATCTAGACTAGTGTATCTAGACACTGTATCTAGACACTCTAGACTAGTGTATCTAGACAGTGTATCTAGACTAGTGTATCTAGACAGTGTATCTAGACACTGTATCTAGACACTGTATCTAGACTAGTGTGTATCTAGACACTGTATCTAGACAGTGTATCTAGACAGTGTATCTCTAGACTAGTGTATCTAGACACTGTATCTAGACTAGTGTATCTAGACACTGTATCTAGACTAGTGTATCTAGACAGTGTATCTAGACACTGTATCTAGACACTGTATCTAGACTAGTGTATCTAGACACTGTATCTAGACTAGTGTATCTAGACACTGTATCTAGACAGTGTATCTAGACACTGTATCTAGACAGTGTATCTATCTAGACACTGTATCTAGACTAGTGTATCTAGACAGTGTATCTAGACTAGTGTATCTAGACAGTGTATCTAGACTGTGACATCTAGAGTGTATCTAGACACTGTATCTAGACACTGTATCTAGACAGTGTATCTAGACACTGTATCTAGACTAGTGTATCTAGACAGTGTATCTAGACAGTGTATCTAGACAGTGTATCTAGACAGTGTATCTAGACTACTGTATCTAGACTAGTGTATCTAGACACTGTATCTAGACACTGTATCTAGACTAGTGTATCTAGACACTGTATCTAGACTAGTGTATCTAGACACTGTATCTAGACTAGTGTATCTAGACTAGTGTATCTAGACAGTGTATCTAGACACTGTATCTAGACTAGTGTATCTAGACACTGTATCTAGACTAGTGTATCTAGACACTGTATCTAGACTAGTGTATCTAGACAGTGTATCTAGACTAGTGTATCTAGACACTGTATCTAGACTAGTGTATCTAGACTAGTGTATCTAGACTAGTGTATCTAGACTAGTGTATCTAGACACTGTATCTAGACTAGTGTATCTAGACTAGTGTATCTAGACACTGTATCTAGACTAGTGTATCTAGACACTGTATCTAGACTAGTGTATCTAGACAGTGTATCTAGACTAGTGTATCTAGACAGTGTATCTAGACTAGTGTATCTAGACTAGTGTATCTAGACTAGTGTATCTAGACACTGTATCTAGACTAGTGTATCTAGACAGTGTATCTAGACAGTGATCTAGACAGTGTATCTAGACAGTGTATCTAGACTGTATCAGACACTAGACTAGTGTATCTAGACACTGTATCTAGACTAGTGTATCTAGACAGTGTATCTAGACACTGTATCTAGACACTGTATCTAGACTAGTGTATCTAGACACTGTATCTAGACTAGTGTATCTAGACACTGTATCTAGACTAGTGTATCTAGACACTGTATCTAGACTAGTGTATCTAGACACTGTATCTAGACTAGTGTATCTAGACACTGTATCTAGACACTGTATCTAGACTAGTGTATCTAGACAGTGTATCTAGACCAGTGATCTAGACTAGTGTATCTAGACACTGTATCTAGACTAGTGTATCTAGACAGTGTATCTAGACAGTGTATCTAGACTAGTGTATCTAGACAGTGTATCTAGACTAGTGTATCTAGACACTGTATCTAGACTAGTGTATCTAGACACTGTATCTAGACTAGTGTAGACATCTAGACAGTGTATCTAGACACTGTATCTAGACTAGTGTATCTAGACACTGTATCTAGACTAGTGTATCTAGACACTGTATCTAGACTAGTGTATCTAGACACTGTATCTAGACTAGTGTATCTAGACTAGTGTATCTAGACTAGTGTATCTAGACTAGTGTATCTAGACTAGTGTATCTAGACACTGTATCTAGACTAGTGTATCTAGACTAGTGTATCTAGACTGTATCTAGACTAGTGTATCTAGACACTGTATCTAGACAGTGTATCTAGACACTGTATCTAGACTAGTGTATCTAGACACTGTATCTAGACTAGTGTATCTAGACACTGTATCTAGACTATCTAGTGTATCTAGACACTGTATCTAGTGTATCTAGACTAGTGTATCTAGACACTGTATCTAGACTAGTGTATCTAGACACTGTATCTAGACTGTATCTAGACACTGTATCTAGACAGTGTATCTAGACTAGTGTATCTAGACACTGTATCTAGACTAGTGTATCTAGACACTCTAGACACTGTATCTAGACAGTGTATCTAGACACTGTATCTAGACTAGTGTATCTAGACACTGTATCTAGACTAGTATCTAGACAGTGTATCTAGATCTAGTGTATCTAGACAGTGTATCTAGACTAGTGTATCTAGACACTGTATCTAGACTAGTGTATCTAGACACTGTATCTAGACACTGTATCTAGACACTGTATCTAGACACTGTATCTAGACTAGTGTATCTAGACTAGTGTATCTAGACTAGTGTATCTAGACACTGTATCTAGACTAGTGTATCTAGACAGTGTATCTAGACTAGTGTATCTAGACACTGTATCTAGACTAGTGTATCTAGACACTGTATCTAGACTAGTGTATCTAGACAGTGTATCTAGACTAGTGTATCTAGACTAGTGTATCTAGACACTGTATCTAGACTAGTGTATCTAGACACTGTATCTAGACTAGTGTATCTAGACTAGTGTATCTAGACACTGTATCTAGACTAGTGTATCTAGACACTGTATCTAGACTAGTGTATCTAGACACTGTATCTAGACTAGTGTATCTAGACACTGTATCTAGACAGTGTATCTAGACAGTGTATCTAGACTAGTGTATCTAGACACTGTATCTAGACTAGATCAGTGTATCTAGACACTAGACTAGTGTATCTAGACACTGTATCTAGACTAGTGTATCTAGACACTGTATCTAGACTAGTGTATCTAGACACTGTATCTAGACTAGTGTATCTAGACTAGTGTATCTAGACACTGTATCTAGACACTGTATCTAGACTAGTGTATCTAGACTAGTGTATCTAGACACTGTATCTAGACACTGTATCTAGACACTGTATCTAGACAGTGTATCTAGACTAGTGTATCTAGACAGTGTATCTAGACACTGTATCTAGACTAGTGTATCTAGACACTGTATCTAGACTAGTGTATCTAGACACTGTATCTAGACTAGTGTATCTAGACACTGTATCTAGACACTGTATCTAGACATCTGTATCTAGACAGTGTATCTAGACACTGTATCTAGACAGTGTATCTATCTAGACACTGTATCTAGACTAGTGTATCTAGACACTGTATCTAGACTAGTGTATCTAGACACTGTATCTAGACTAGTGTATCTAGACACTGTATCTAGACTAGTGTATCTAGACACTGTATCTAGACTAGTGTATCTAGACAGTGTATCTAGACACTGTATCTAGACTAGTGTATCTAGACACTGTATCTAGACTAGTGTATCTAGACAGTGTATCTAGACTAGTGTATCTAGACTAGTGTATCTAGACACTGTATCTAGACTAGTGTATCTAGACACTGTATCTAGACTAGTGTATCTAGACACTGTATCTAGACTAGTGTATCTAGACACTGTATCTCTAGTGATCTAGACTAGTGTATCTAGACACTGTATCTAGACTAGTGTATCTAGACAGTGTATCTAGACTAGTGTATCTAGACACTGTATCTAGACAGTGTATCTAGACACTGTATCTAGACTAGTGTATCTAGACACTGTATCTAGACTAGTGTATCTAGACACTGTATCTAGACTAGTGTATCTAGACACTGTATCTAGACTAGACACTGTATCTAGACAGTGTATCTAGACACTGTATCTAGACTAGTGTATCTAGACACTGTATCTAGACTAGTGTATCTAGACTAGTGTATCTAGACACTGTATCTAGACTAGTGTATCTAGACACTGTATCTAGACTAGTGTATCTAGACACTGTATCTAGACTAGTGTATCTAGACACTGTATCTAGACACTGTATCTAGACAGTGTATCTAGACAGTGTATCTAGACACTGTATCTAGACTAGTGTATCTAGACAGTGTATCTAGACTAGTGTATCTAGACAGTGTATCTGTATCTAGACACTGATCTAGACTAGTGTATCTAGACACTGTATCTAGACTAGTGTATCTAGACACTGTATCTAGACTAGTATCTAGACTAGTGTATCTAGACACTGTATCTAGTGATCTAGACACTGTATCTAGACACTGTATCTAGACTAGTGTATCTAGACACTGTATCTAGACTAGTGTATCTAGACACTGTATCTAGACTAGTGTATCTAGACACTGTATCTAGACTAGTGTATCTAGACAGACACTGTATCTAGACTAGTGTATCTAGACAGTGTATCTAGACAGTGTATCTAGACTAGTGTATCTAGACTAGTGTATCTAGACAGTGTATCTAGACAGTGTATCTAGACACTGTATCTAGACAGTGTATCTAGACACTGTATCTAGACAGTGTATCTAGACACTGTATCTAGACAGTGTATCTAGACAGTGTATCTAGACAGTGTATCTAGACACTGTATCTAGACTAGTGTATCTAGACAGTGTATCTAGACTAGTGTATCTAGACTAGTGATCTAGACAGTGTATCTAGACAGTGTATCTAGACAGTGTATCTAGACACTGTATCTAGACAGTGTATCTAGACACTGTATCTAGACTAGTGTATCTAGACACTGTATCTAGACTAGTGTATCTAGACACTGTATCTAGACTAGTGTATCTAGACACTGTATCTAGACTAGTGTATCTAGACACTGTATCTAGACACTGTATCTAGACACTGTATCTAGACACTGTATCTAGACTAGTGTATCTAGACACTGTATCTAGACTAGTGTATCTAGACTAGCATCTAGACACTGACATCTGTATCTAGACACTGTATCTAGACTAGTGTATCTAGACACTGTATCTAGACTAGTGTATCTAGACACTGTATCTAGACTAGTGTATCTAGACAGTGTATCTAGACTAGTGTATCTAGACAGTGTATCTAGACAGTGTATCTAGACTAGTGTATCTAGACTGTATCTAGACACTGTATCTAGACTAGTGTATCTAGACACTGTATCTAGACCAGTGTATCTAGACTAGTGTATCTAGACTAGTGTATCTAGACTAGTGTATCTATCTAGACAGTGTATCTAGACTAGTGTATCTAGACAGTGTATCTAGACTAGTGTATCTAGACACTGTATCTAGACTAGACACTGTATCTAGACAGTGTATCTAGACACTGTATCTAGACAGTGTATCTAGACAGTGTATCTAGACACTGTATCTAGACTAGTGTATCTAGACTAGTGTATCTAGACAGTGTATCTAGACAGTGTATCTAGACTAGTGTATCTAGACTATCTAGACTAGTGTATCTAGACTAGTGACTAGACAGTGTATCTAGACACTGTATCTAGACTAGTGTATCTAGACACTGTATCTAGACTAGTGTATCTAGACACTGTATCTAGACTAGTGTATCTAGACAGTGTATCTAGACAGTGTATCTAGACTAGTGTATCTAGATCTAGATACTGTATCTAGACTAGTGTATCTAGACACTGTATCTAGACTAGTGTATCTAGACAGTGTATCTAGACAGTGTATCTAGACAGTGTATCTAGACAGTGTATCTAGACTAGTGTATCTAGACACTGTATCTAGACACTGTATCTAGACAGTGTATCTAGACAGTGTATCTAGACACTGTATCTAGACTAGTGTATCTAGACAGTGTATCTAGACTGTATCTAGAGTGTATCTAGACAGTGTATCTAGACACTGTATCTAGACAGTGTATCTAGACTGTATCTAGACTAGTGTATCTAGACACTGTATCTAGACTAGTGTATCTCTAGACAGTGTATCTAGACAGTGTATCTAGACTAGTGTATCTAGACACTGTATCTAGACTAGTGTATCTAGACACTGTATCTAGACTAGTGTATCTAGTGTATCTAGACAGTGTATCTAGACACTGTATCTAGACTAGTGTATCTAGACAGTGTATCTAGACAGTGTATCTAGACAGTGTATCTAGACAGTGTATCTAGACTAGTGTATCTAGACTAGTGTATCTAGACAGTGTATCTAGACAGTGTATCTAGACAGTGTATCTAGACTAGTGTATCTAGACAGTGTATCTAGACTAGTGTATCTAGACACTGTATCTAGACTAGTGTATCTAGACTAGTGTATCTAGACAGTGTATCTGTGTATCTAGACTAGTATCTAGACTGTATCTAGACAGTGTATCTAGACTAGTGTATCTAGACACTGTATCTAGACTAGTGTATCTAGACACTGTATCTAGACTAGTGTAGACTGTATCTAGTGTATCTAGACACTGTATCTAGACAGTGTATAGACTAGTGTATCTAGACAGTGTATCTAGACAGTGTATCTAGACACTGTATCTAGACTAGTGTATCTAGACAGTGTATCTAGACACTAGTGTATCTAGACAGTGTATCTAGACACTGTATCTAGACTAGTGTATCTAGACACTGTATCTAGACTAGTGTATCTAGACACTGTATCTAGACTAGTGTATCTAGACTAGTGTATCTAGACTAGTGTATCTAGACACTGTATCTAGACTAGTGTATCTAGACTAGTGTATCTAGACACTGTATCTAGACTAGTGTATCTAGACTAGTGTATCTAGACACTGTATCTAGACTAGTGTATCTAGACAGTGTATCTAGACTAGTGTATCTAGACTGTATCTAGACATCTGTATCTAGACTAGTGTATCTAGACAGTGTATCTAGACAGTGTATCTAGACTGTATCTCTAGACTAGACAGTGTATCTAGACTAGTGTATCTAGACAGTGTATCTAGACACTGTATCTAGACACTAGAGTGTATCTAGACACTGTATCTAGAGTGTATCTAGTGTATCTAGACACAGTGTATCTAGACTAGTGTATCTAGACACTGTATCTAGACACTGTATCTAGACAGTGTATCTAGACAGTGTATCTAGACACTGTATCTAGACTAGACAGTGTATCTAGACACTGTATCTAGACTAGTGTATCTAGACACTGTATCTAGACTAGTGTATCTAGACAGTGTATCTAGACAGTGTATCTAGACAGTGTATCTAGACAGTGTATCTAGACAGTGTATCTAGACACTGTATCTAGACTAGTGTATCTAGACAGTGTATCTAGACAGTGTATCTAGACACTGTATCTAGACTAGTGTATCTAGACACTGTATCTAGACAGTGTATCTAGTATGTATCTAGACTAGTGTATCTAGACACTGTATCTAGAGTGTATCTAGTGTATCTAGACACTGTATCTAGACTAGTGTATCTAGACACTGTATCTAGACTAGTGTATCTAGACACTGTATCTAGACAGTGTATCTAGACAGTGTATCTAGACTAGTGTATCTAGACAGTGTATCTAGACAGTGTATCTAGACTAGTGTATCTAGACTAGTGTATCTAGACACTGTATCTAGACTAGTGTATCTAGACAGTGTATCTAGACAGTGTATCTAGACAGTGTATCTAGACTAGTGTATCTAGACAGTGTATCTAGACACTGTATCTAGACACTGTATCTAGACTAGTATATCTAGACAGTGTATCTAGACACTGTATCTAGACTAGTGTATCTAGACACTGTATCTAGACTAGTGTATCTAGACACTGTATCTAGAGTGTATCTAGACACTGTATCTAGACAGTGTATCTAGACACTGTATCTAGACTAGTGTATCTAGACAGTGTATCTAGACAGTGTATCTAGACACTGTATCTAGACTAGTGTATCTAGACTAGTGTATCTAGACTAGTGTATCTGTATCTATCTAGACTAGTGTATCTAGACACTGTATCTAGACACTGTATCTAGACACTGTATCTAGACAGTGTATCTAGACTAGTGTATCTAGACAGTGTATCTAGACTAGTGTATCTAGACACTGTATCTAGACTAGTGTATCTAGACACTGTATCTAGACTAGTGTATCTAGACACTGTATCTAGACACTGTATCTAGACTAGTGTATCTAGACTAGTGTATCTAGACACTGTATCTAGACTAGTGTATCTAGACACTGTATCTAGACTAGTGTATCTAGACACTGTATCTAGACACTGTATCTAGACACTGTATCTAGACTAGTGTATCTAGACTAGTGTATCTAGACACTGATCTAGACTAGTGTATCTAGACAGTGTATCTAGACACTGTATCTAGAGTGTATCTAGACTAGTGTATCTAGACACTGTGTATCTAGACACTGTATCTAGACTAGTGTATCTAGACTGTATCTAGACTAGTGTATCTAGACTAGTGTATCTAGACTAGTGTATCTAGACACTGTATCTAGACACTGTATCTAGACTAGTGTATCTAGACACTGTATCTAGACTAGTGTATCTAGACACTGTATCTAGACTAGT
Organism: Oncorhynchus nerka; assembly: GCF_034236695.1. Classification (NCBI taxonomy): domain Eukaryota; kingdom Metazoa; phylum Chordata; class Actinopteri; order Salmoniformes; family Salmonidae; genus Oncorhynchus; species Oncorhynchus nerka. The sequence goes on along the minus strand of NC_088410.1, from coordinate 21,471,914 downwards.
GTATCTAGACACTGTATCTAGACTAGTGTATCTAGACACTGTATCTAGACTAGTGTATCTAGACACTGTATCTAGACTAGTGTATCTAGACAGTGTATCTAGACACTGTATCTAGACTAGTGTATCTAGACACTGTATCTAGACTAGTGTATCTAGACACTGTATCTAGACTAGTGTATCTAGACTAGTGTATCTAGACACTGTATCTAGACTAGTGTATCTAGACACTGTATCTAGACTAGTGTGTATCTAGACACTGTATCTAGACTAGTGTAGTGCATCTAGACACTGTATCTAGACACTGTATCTAGACTAGTGTATCTAGAGACACTGCATCTGTATCTAGACTAGTGTATCTAGACACTGTATCTAGACTAGTGTATCTAGACACTGTATCTAGACTAGTGTATCTAGACACTGTATCTAGACAGTGTATCTAGACTAGTGTATCTAGACTAGTATCTAGACACTAGTATCTAGACTAGTGTATCTAGACAGTGTATCTAGACTAGTGTATCTAGACACTGTATCTAGACACTGTATCTAGACTAGTGTATCTAGACTAGTGTATCTAGACACTGTATCTAGACTAGTGTATCTAGACAGTGTATCTAGACACTGTATCTAGACACTGTATCTAGACTAGTGTATCTAGACTAGTGTATCTAGACACTGTATCTAGACAGTGTATCTAGACTAGTGTATCTAGACTAGTGTATCTAGACACTGTATCTAGACTAGTGTATCTAGACACTGTATCTAGACTAGTGTATCTAGACACTGTATCTAGACTAGTGTATCTAGACACTGTATCTAGACTAGTGTATCTAGACACTGTATCTAGACTAGTGTATCTAGACACTGTATCTAGACACTGTATCTAGACTAGTGTATCTAGACACTGTATCTAGACTAGTGTATCTAGACACTGTATCTAGACTAGTGTATCTAGACACTGTATCTAGACTAGTGTATCTAGACTAGTGTATCTAGACACTGTATCTAGACTAGTGTATCTAGACTAGTGTATCTAGACAGTGTATCTAGACAGTGTATCTAGACTAGTGTATCTAGACTAGTGTATCTAGACACTGTATCTAGACTAGTGTATCTAGACAGTGTATCTAGACACTGTATCTAGACTAGTGTATCTAGACAGTGTATCTAGACTAGTGTATCTAGACTAGTGTATCTAGACTAGTGTATCTAGACTAGTGTATCTAGACTAGTGTATCTAGACACTGTATCTAGACTAGTGTATCTAGACAGTGTATCTAGACTAGTGTATCTAGACTAGTGTATCTACTGTATCTAGACTAGTGTATCTAGACACTGTATCTAGACACTGTATCTAGACACTGTATCTAGACTAGTGTATCTAGACACTGTATCTAGACTAGTGTATCTAGACACTGTATCTAGACTAGTGTATCTAGACACTGTATCTAGACTAGTGTATCTAGACTAGTGTATCTAGACTAGTGTATCTAGACACTGTATCTAGACTAGTGTATCTAGACACTGTATCTAGACTAGTGTATCTAGACACTGTATCTAGACTAGTGTATCTAGACACTGTATCTAGACTAGTGTATCTAGACTAGTGTATCTAGACACTGTATCTAGACTAGTGTATCTAGACACTGTATCTAGACTAGTGTATCTAGACACTGTATCTAGACTAGTGTATCTAGACACTGTATCTAGACACTGTATCTAGACTAGTGTATCTAGACACTGTATCTAGACTAGTGTATCTAGACACTGTATCTAGACTAGTGTATCTAGACACTGTATCTAGACTAGTGTATCTAGACACTGTATCTAGACTAGTGTATCTAGACTAGTGTGACTAGTGTATCTAGACTAGTGTATCTAGACTAGTGTATCTAGACTAGTGTATCTAGACAGTGTATCTAGACAGTGTATCTAGACAGTGTATCTAGACACTGTATCTAGACTAGTGTATCTAGACAGTGTATCTGTATCTAGACTAGTGTATCTAGACACTGTATCTAGACTAGTGTATCTAGACACTGTATCTAGACTAGTGTATCTAGACTAGTGTATCTAGACTAGTGTATCTAGACACTGTATCTAGACTAGTGTATCTAGACTAGTGTATCTAGACACTGTATCTAGACTAGTGTATCTAGACACTGTATCTAGACTAGTGTGTATCTAGACACTGTATCTCTAGTGACTAGACACTGTATCTAGACTAGTGTATCTAGACACTGATCTAGACTAGTATCTAGACTAGTGTATCTAGACACTGTATCTAGACTAGTGTATCTAGACACTGTATCTAGACACTGTATCTAGACTAGTGTATCTAGACACTGTATCTAGACTAGTGTATCTAGACACTGTATCTAGACTAGTGTATCTAGACACTGTATCTAGACTAGTGTATCTAGACTAGTGTATCTAGACTAGTGTATCTAGACACTGTATCTAGACTAGTGTATCTAGACACTGTATCTAGACTAGTGTATCTAGACACTGTATCTAGACTAGTGTATCTAGACACTGTATCTAGACAGTGTATCTAGACTAGACAGTGTATCTAGACAGTGTATCTAGACACTGTATCTAGACTAGTGTATCTAGACACTGTATCTAGACTAGTGTATCTAGACACTGTATCTAGACTAGTGTATCTAGACACTGTATCTCTAGACTAGTGTATCTAGACACTGTATCTAGACTAGTGTATCTAGACACTAGTACTGTATCTAGACTAGTGTATCTAGACACTGTATCTAGACTAGTGTATCTAGACACTGTATCTAGACACTGATCTAGTGTATCTAGACTAGACTAGTGTATCTAGACACTGTATCTAGACACTGTATCTAGACTAGTGTATCTAGACACTGTATCTAGACTAGTGTATCTAGACACTGTATCTAGACTAGTGTATCTAGACACTGTATCTAGACTAGTGTATCTAGACACTGTATCTAGACTAGTGTATCTAGACACTGTATCTAGACTAGTGTATCTAGACTAGTGTATCTAGACACTGTATCTAGACTAGTGTATCTAGACACTGTATCTAGACTAGTGTATCTAGACACTGTATCTAGACTAGTGTATCTAGACACTGTATCTAGACTAGTGTATCTAGACACTGTATCTAGACTAGTGTATCTAGACACTGTATCTAGACTAGTGTATCTAGACTAGTGTATCTAGACACTGTATCTAGACTAGTGTATCTAGACACTGTATCTAGACTAGTGTATCTAGACTAGTGTATCTAGACACTGTATCTAGACTAGTGTATCTAGACACTGTATCTAGACTAGTGTATCTAGACACTGTATCTAGACTAGTGTATCTAGACACTGTATCTAGACTAGTGTATCTAGACACTGTATCTAGACTAGTGTATCTAGACACTGTATCTAGACTAGTGTATCTAGACACTGTATCTAGACTAGTGTATCTAGACACTGTATCTAGACTAGTGTATCTAGACACTGTATCTAGACTAGTGTATCTAGACACTGTATCTAGACTAGTGTATCTAGACACTGTATCTAGACTAGTGTATCTAGACACTGTATCTAGACTAGTGTATCTAGACTAGTGTATCTAGACTAGTGTATCTAGACACTGTATCTAGACTAGTGTATCTAGACACTGTATCTAGACTAGTGTATCTAGACTAGTGTATCTAGACTAGTGTATCTAGACACTGTATCTAGACTAGTGTATCTAGACACTGTATCTAGACTAGTGTATCTAGACACTGTATCTAGACTAGTGTATCTAGACACTGTATCTAGACTGTATCTAGACACTGTATCTAGTGTATCTAGACAGTGTATCTAGACACTGTATCTAGACTAGTGTATCTAGACACTGTATCTAGACTAGTGTATCTAGACACTGTATCTAGACTAGTGTATCTAGACACTGTATCTAGACTAGTGTAGACACTGTAGTCATAGATCTATTACTAGACTAGACACTGTATCTAGACACTGTATCTCTAGACTAGTGTATCTAGACACTGTATCTAGACTAGTGTATCTAGACACTGTATCTAGACTAGTGTATCTAGACACTGTATCTAGACTAGTGTATCTAGACACTGTATCTAGACTAGTGTATCTAGACACTGTATCTAGACTAGTGTATCTAGACACTGTATCTAGACTAGTGTACTGTCATAGAATGTTATATTACAACTGTAGAATGTTCATCATCCTCACACTGTATCTAGACTAGTGTACTGTCATAGAATGTTATATTACAACTGTAGAATGTTCATCTTCCTCACACTGTATCTAGACTAGTGTATCTAGACTAGTGTACTGTCATAGAATGTTATATTAGAACTGTAGAATGTTCTTCATCCTCACACTGTATCTAGACTAGTGTACTGTCATAGAATGTTATATTAGAACTGTAGAATGTTCTTCATCCTCACACTGTATCTAGACTAGTGTACTGTCATAGAATGTTATATTAGAACTGTAGAATGTTCTTCATCCTCACACTGTATCTAGACTAGTGTATCTAGTAGACACTGTATCTAGACTAGTGTATCTAGACTAGTGTACTGTCATAGAATGTTATATTAGAACTGTAGAATGTTCTTCATCCTCACACTGTATCTAGACTAGTGTACTGTCATAGAATGTTATATTAGAACTGTAGAATGTTCTTCATCCTCACACTGTATCTAGACTAGTGTACTGTCATAGAATGTTATATTAGAACTGTAGAATGTTCATCCTCAGACTGTATCTAGACTAGTGTACTGTCATAGAATGTTATATTAGAAGTGTAGAATGTTCATCATCCTCACACTGTGTCTAGACTAGTGTACTGTCATAGAATGTTATATTACAACTGTAGAATGTTCATCATCCTCACACTGTATCTAGACTAGTGTACTGTCATAGAATGTTATATTAGAACTGTAGAATGTTCATCATCCTCACACTGTATCTAGACTAGTGTACTGTCATAGAATGTTATATTAGAACTGTAGAATGTTCATCATCCTCAGACTGTATCTAGACTAGTGTACTGTCATAGAATGTTATATTAGAACTGTAGAATGTTCATCATGCTCACACTGTATCTAGACTAGTGTACTGTCATAGAATGTTATATTAGAACTGTAGAATGTTCATCATCCTCACACTGTATCTAGACTAGTGTACTGTCACAGAATGTTATATTAGAAGTGTAGAATGTTCATCATCCTCAGACTGTATAAATCCTATTGAGCTGTTGTGGCAGCAGCTTGACCGTACGGTACGTAGAAGTGCCCATCAAGCCAATCCAATTTGTGGGAGAAGCATGGGGTGAAATCTCTTCAGATTACCTCAACAAACTGACAACTAGAATGCCAAAGGTCTGCAGGGCTGTAATTGCTGCAAATGGAGAATTCTTTGACGAAAGCAAAGTTTGAAGGACACATACACCTATAACATGTTATATACACACACACACACACACCAACGTCATCAACATTCTATTCACAAACACCGACTATCAGAACATAATAAAATATCACCGCCACCTAACCTCTGACCTCTAATCCCTGACCTCTGGTGTTGCCGTAGTGCTGAGACGGTGAATGACGGGCGTTTCCATACGGTAGAGCTGGTGACCTTTGACAGGATGGTGAACCTGTCTGTGGACGGGGGTGCGCCCACCACGCTGGACAGTCTGGGAGGGGTCCCACCTCTGTCTGGAGAGGCACTGCTATACGTGGGGGGTAAGACACACACGACCTCAGCTGAGAGCTAGGTTCAGGCCCTAACCCACCCTATTACATATTAATATCCAGGTCTCCTCTCCCTCACTCTCTTTCTCTCTCTATACTCTATTCTCTACTCCCTCCCTCTCTCTCTCCCTCCCTCCCTCCATCTCCCTCCCTCCCTCTCTCTCCCTCCCTCCCTCCCTCCATCTCCCTCCTCCCTCCCTCCCTCCCTCTCTCTCTCTCCCTCCCTCCCTCCCTCCCTCCATCTCCCTCCCCCTCCCTCTCTCCCTCCCTCCCTCTCTCTCTCCCTCCCTCCCTCCCTCCATCTCCCTCCCTCTCTCTCCCTCCCTCTCTCTCTCCCTCCCTCCCTCCATCTCCCTCCATCTCCCTCCTCTCTCTCTCCCTCCCTCCCTCCATCTCCCTCCCTCCCTCCTCTCTCTCTCTCTCCCTCCCTCCCTCCCTCCATCTCCCTCCCTCCCTCCCTCCCTCCCTCCCTCCCTCCCTCCCTCCCTCTCCTCCCTCCCTCCCTCCCTCCCTCCCTCCCTCCCTCCCTCCCTCCCTCCCTCCCTCCCTCCCTCCCTCCCTCCCTCTCTCTCTCTCCCTCCCTCCTCTCCAGGTATGCCAGAGAAGATGTCCTACTCCTCTCTGAGTCTCTTCCAGCCCCTCAACTCCTCCAGTTTCCACGGCTGCATCAGGAATCTGTACATCAACCACGAGCTGCAGGACTTCACCCAGACCACTATGAAGGTATGGTGGGAGACGGGGAGGAACATTCTGGTAACTTACCCAAAATTCCCAGGGTTTCCAGAAATCCCAGTTGGAATATTCCCAGAAACCTAGGTGTGAGAAGTTGGAGAAATATTTATTTTAGTATTTTATTTCTGAAGCTAAAGACACATTTTCACACTGCGTTGATAATAATTCTAATTGTTTGATGTGCTGAAGCCGGGGGTGGTGCCAGGATGCCAGCCCTGCAGGAAACTGTTCTGCCTCCATGGAGTGTGCCAACCGGATGGTGGCCAGGGACCCCTCTGCCACTGCCAGCCTGACTGGGGTGGGCTACACTGCGATCAGCCAATCGGAGGAGGCCTTGTTGGGGGAGATGTTGCCCCGGCAACCACGGCTAACCCATGCCAGGGGAATAAGTAAGTGAGACAGGAGAGTGAGTGGTAAAGGGTTGTAGTCTGTTATGGTTTATAGTGGGTCTATGTGGCTTGTTGTTATCTTGTGTTTTATCATGTTGATTTATTTTGGGGGTAACTCATTAAGTGTATGGTTTAATTGATTGTGTTGTCCGAGTCCCAGCTTTTGTATTTTCCCCACTATATTTTTCTAATAGCATCTTTCCCTCCCCCTTTCCCTCCATTTCTCCCTCCCCTCCATTTCTCCCTCTCATCTCTCCCTCCATTTCTCCCTCCCCCTCTCCCTCCATTTCTCCCTCCCCCTTTCCCTCCATTTCTCCCTCCCCCTTTCCCTCCATTTCTCCCTCCCCTTTCCTCCATTTCTCCCTCCCCCTTTCCCTCCATTTCTCCCCTTTCCTCCATTTTCCCTCCCTTTCTCCATTTCTCCCTCCCCTTTCCCTCCCCTTTCCCTCCATTTCTCCCTCCATCTCTCCCTCCCCTCCATTTCTCCCTCCCCCTCTCGCCCTCATCTCTCCTCCATCTCTCCCAGGTGTGTGAGGGGTGTGTGTGTGGTTCAGGATGTTGAGTCGTACAGGTGTGAGTGTGAGGAGGGCTGGCACGCCACCCTGTGTAATCAACAGGAGGAGCTAACAGCACCAGCAGTACCAGCAGTGCCAGAAGGACCAGCCAAGCCGTGTTCAGTGCTGCTCTGCCAACATGGCCACTGCCAGCTGACTGAGGGAGGAGCGACTTACTGTCTCTGTGACACGGGATACACCGGGGACACATGCGACACAGGTAAGGATGGAGGGAGAAGATCGGAGGAGGGGGGACAGGTACGAGAGAGAGAACCTGTGATTCAGGTTATGACCGAGGGGGGAGAGGTGTGGAGGGAGGAGGGAGTGTGTGTTTGACAGGGAGAGACATTGGAACACTCGACCGAGGGGGAGAGGTGTGGAGGGAGGAGGGGGGACAGGTACGAGAGAGAGAACCTGTGATTCAGGTTATGACCGAGGGGGAGAGGTGTGGAGGGAGGATGGAGTGTGTGTTTGACAGGGAGAGACATTGGAACACTCGACCGAGGGGGAGAGGTGTGGAGGGAGGAGGGAGTGTGTGTTTGACAGGGAGAGACATTGGAACACTCGACCGAGGGGAGGTGTGGAGGGGGAGAGGTGTGGAGGGAGGACTCGACCGGGGGAGGTGTGTGTGTTTGACAGGGAGAGACATTGGAACACTCGACCGAGGGGAGAGGTGTGGAGGGAGGAGGGAGTGTGTGTTTGACAGGGAGAGACATTGGAACACTCGACCGAGGGGAGAGGTGTGGAGGGAGGAGGGAGTGTGTGTTTGAGGGAGAGACATTGGGACCGAGGGGAGAGGTGTGGAGGAGGAGGGGTGTGTGTTTGACAGGGAGAGACATTGGAACACTCGACCGAGGGGGAGAGGTGTGGAGGGAGGAGGGAGTGTGTGTTTGACAGGGAGAGACATTGGAACACTCGACCGAGGGGGAGAGGTGTGGAGGGAGGAGGGAGTGTGTGTTTGACAGGGAGAGACATTGGAACACTCGACCGAGGGGGAGGTGTGGAGGGAGGAGGGAGTGTGTGTTTGACAGGGAGAGACATTGGAACACTCGACCGAGGGGGAGAGGTGTGGAGGGAGGAGGGAGTGTGTGTTTGACAGGGAGAGACATTGGAACACTCGACCGAGGGGGAGAGGTGTGGAGGGAGGAGGGAGTGTGTGTTTGACAGGGAGAGACATTGGAACACTCGACCGAGGGGAGAGGTGTGGAGGGAGGAGGAGTGTGTGTTTGACAGGGAGAGACATTGGAACACTCGACCGAGGGGAGAGGTGTGGAGGGAGGAGGGAGTGTGTGTTTGACAGGGAGAGACATTGGAACACTCGACCGAGGGGGAGAGGTGTGGAGGGAGGAGGGAGTGTGTGTTTGACAGGGAGAGACATTGGAACACTCGACCGAGGGGGAGAGGTGTGGAGGGAGGAGGGAGTGTGTGTTTGACAGGGGAGACATTGGAACACTCGGAGGGGGGAGTGTGTGTTTGACAGGGAGAGACATTGGAACACTCGACCGAGGGGGAGAGGTGTGGAGGGAGGAGGGAGTGTGTGTTTGACAGGGAGAGACATTGGAACACTGGAACGACCGAGGGGAGAGGTGTGGAGGGAGGAGGGAGTGTGTGTTTGACAGGGAGAGACATTGGAACACTCGACCGAGGGGGAGAGGTGTGGAGGGAGGAGGGAGTGTGTGTTTGACAGGGAGAGACATTGGAACACTCGACCGAGGGGGAGAGGTGTGGAGGGAGGAGGGAGTGTGTGTTTGACAGGGAGAGACATTGGAACACTCGGTCGCATCGCGTCATTGTTGAGTGTTCTCAAGACGTTTAGTGGTGCCTTGTCATTCTTAATGGGGGCTAGAGATTGTTTCGTCTTGGAAATACGATGCCATTGCTAGGCAAACAATTAGTAGGAATCAACTTTGCCATCAAATTTACTTTAGACAAATGTCATTAGCTAGCAATGTTCTTTAAAAATGTATAGCAATGCTAACTTTAGCTAGCAAAAATGTGGTGCTTTCCCTTCACTCTTAGCTAGCTCGCATTAGACTACATTTAAAGTCAATCGGATGACATCACAATGATGACAAACAAATGAACTTTAGACATAATGTTGATAAGCGCCAACTGAGAATGTATTGAGAAGAAAGTGGTCGGACACCAGTCCTCAAGAGAACATTCAAAACAACGATACATGAATAACCACTACTGTGTTTGATAATGTCCCACTACTCAGCCTCTTTAACCTCTGTCCTCTAACCTCTAGTTGAATCAGCGTGTCGCGGCGAGGCGGTGCGTGACTTCCACCGGGTGCCACGTGGCCACGCCGACTGCCAGACGACGCGCCCCTTCTCCTGGGTGGAGTGTCGGGGGGGCTGCCAGGGGGGCGGGGCGGAGTGCTGCGCGCCACTGAGGGTACGGCGCCGGCGCTACACCTTCGAGTGCGACGACGGAACTTCCTTCACACAGGACGTGGAGAAGGCAGTGGAGTGCGGCTGCAAGGAGTGTGTGTAGAGGCCTTGAGGTACTACACACACGTGGGCAGCGCAGTCAGCCGAAGAGGAGTTACTGAACACACTGTGGGAAAGTATATATATATATATATATATAAAACATGGACATTGTCTGTGTGTTGTGGACAACAGTGTTTGTAATATAGGACAGTTCTTCCCTGGCAAGGACGGCCAACCAACACGAAACCAACCAACCTCATCTTCATCATCTTCATCTACCTAAAGAAAGTCAACTGTGGTCTCACATTAGTAATGTTATATTGAAAGGTCATTCTTTGGATTTATACTGTGTTGTACACCACTTTATCCATGTGCTCAAATCATTGTCAAGTGGAGGAACCTGTGTGATGCATGGCAGCCATGTTGGCAACAGGAAAACGTTGAGACACTTCTCTAGTTTCTTCCTGTTAAATGAGAAACTGCTGCTCTTTTTTGCTAGTTTACCATTTCATCTGTGTATCTTTTCACTGGGCTGCAATGCCAGTTTGCCCTCTAGTGGCCAGTTTTATGATGAGGATGTTTGCAGGTTCAGATGGGGAAAGGGGGTGCATTTGAGAGAGCAGCTGAGGCCCTTTGGCCTACTTCAAAGAGGTGGGGGCCTTTTGGCCTACTTTAAAGAGATGAGGGCCCTTTGGCCTACTTTAAAGAGATGGGGGCCCTTTGGCCTACTTTAAAGAGATGGGGGCCCTTTGGCCTACTTTAAAGAGATGAGGGCCCTTTGGCCTACTTCAAAGAGATGGGGCCCTTTGGCCTACTTTAAAGAGATGGGGGCCCTTTGGCCTACTTTAAAGAGATGAGGGCCCTTTGGCCTACTTCAAAGAGATGAGGGCCCTTTGGCCTACTTTAAAGAGATGGGGGCCCTTTGGCCTACTTTAAAGAGATGGGGGCCCTTTGGCCTACTTTAAAGAGATGGGGGCCCTTTGACCTACTTTAAAGAGATGGGGGCCCTTTGGCCTACTTTAAAGAGATGGGGGCCCTTTGACCTACTTCAAAGAGGTGGGGGCCTTTTGGCCTACTTTAAAGAGATGGGGGCCCTTTGGCCTACTTTAAAGAGGTGAGGGCCCTTTGGCCTACTTTAAAGAGATGGGGGCCCTTTGGCCTACTTTAAAGAGATGGGGGCCCTTTGGCCTACTTTAAAGAGGTGGGGGCCCTTTGGCCTACTTTAAAGAGATGGGGGCCCTTTGGCCTACTTTAAAGAGCCTTTTGGAGGCTATGTGCCAGTTTGATTTTAGACAGAATATTCTTTAATTAACATTCATCATGGTAATTGGTTATAATTGTATCATTGAGTAAAACCCGCCTCCTATCTCTCTCTGGTCCAATCAGTCTCCTTCTACCACGTCAGCAGTATTATGACATTCAACACAAATGTAGCTTTGATAATATTTTATTTATATTGTTGTAAAACTAAAACAGAAAAGGTACATAACATTTGTTTAACATTGACATTTTTTGCTTAGATTGTTTTTATTACTTAGTGTCATGTAGCCTAATGTAGCCCTTTGATTATGATACAAAACGGAAAATACTTAACAGATTGTAATATATATCATTTCATTTGGACACAGTATTTTTATATGTTGAAATGGAAAAAGGGGTGTTTGAATCCTGGCATGGGAGAGACTACACAGGCGTTGTATTGGGTCTGTAGACTGAAGCAACATCTTGCTGTTCTTCTCTACTGCCTGATCTAAAGCTGCCAAAACCAGTCTGCCAACCTATTGTCAGTTTAATACACAGTGTCGTCACGGCGACGTTAAATGACTGTGATGTCATTGTTCTTATTACATGTTGTCTACCTACTTGGTGAATATAATATCATCAATGATTTGCTTCAGATTATGTGTAGTGATGTTTTATTTATTTCAATAAAAGACATGATTTTCTCTCTTCCACCGTGAACGTGTTGTCCTCTTTCTCCGTGGCCTTTGACCTGGATGTGTGTGACCTTTAACCTGAACGTGTCAGTTCAGTGTTTTGTGCAGGGGAGAGAAATTGTCACGGAGTCTATGAGCTATGACAGATCTTAGGACGAGAGAGAGATCAGCCTTGTTCCCTGGCAGTGTCTCGGGGAGAGGAGAGAGAGAGAGATCAGCCTTGTACCCTGGCAGTGTCTCGGGGAGAGGAGAGAGAGAAAGATCAGCCTTGTTCCCTGGCAGTGTCTCGGGAGAGGAGAGAGATCAGCCTTGTTCCCTGGCAGTGTCTCGGGGAGAGGAGAGAGAGAGAGATCAGCCTTGTTCCCTGGCAGTGTCTCGGGAGAGGAGAGAGAGAGAGATCAGCCTTGTTCCCTGGCAGTGTATCGGGAGAGAGAGAGAGAAAGATCAGCCTTGTTCCCTGGCAGTGTCTCGGGAGTCTCGGGGAGAGAGAGAAAGATCAGCCTTGTTCCCTGGCAGTGTATCGGGGAGAGGAGAGAGAGAAAGATCAGCCTTGTTCCCTGGCAGTGTCTCGGGGAGAGGAGAGAGAGAGAGATCAGCCTTGTTCCCTGGCAGTGTCTCGGGGAGAGGAGAGAGAGAAAGATCAGCCTTGTTCCCTGGCAGTGTATCGGGAAGAGGAGAGAGAGAGCAGCCTTGTTCCCTGGCAGTGTCTCGGGGAGAGGAGAGAAAGATCAGCCTTGTTCCCTGGCAGTGTCTCGGCGAGAGGAGAGACAGAGAGATCAGCCTTGTTCCCTGGCAGTGTCTCGGGGAGAGGAGAGAGAGATCAGCCTTGTTCCCTGGCAGTGTCTCGGGGAGAGGAGAGAGAGAAAGATCAGCCTTGTTCCCTGGCAGTGTCTCGGGGAGAGGAGAGAGAGAAAGATCAGCCTTGTTCCCAAGCAGTGTCTCGGGAGACGAGAGAGAGCAAGATCAGCCTTGTTCCCTGGCAGTGTCTCGGGAGAGGAGAGAGAGAAAGATCAGCCTTGTTCCCTGGCAGTGTCTCGGGGAGAGGAGAGAGAGAAAGATCAGCCTTGTTCCCTGGCAGTGTCTCATGGAGAAGAGAGAGAGAAAGATCAGCCTTGTTCCCTGGCAGTGTCTCGGGGAGAGGAGAGAGAGAAAGATCAGCCTTGTTCCCTGGCAGTGTCTCGGGGAGAGGAGAGAGAGATCAGCCTTGTTCCCTGGCAGTGTCTCGTGGAGAGGAGAGAGAGATCAGCCTTGTTCCCTGGCAGTGTATCGGGGAGAGGAGAGAGAGAGCAGCCTTGTTCCCTGGCAGTGTCTCGGGGAGAGGAGAGAGAGAAAGATCAGCCTTGTTCCCTGGCAGTGTATCGGGGAGAGGAGAGAGAGAGAGATCAGCCTTGTTCCCTGGCAGTGTATCGGGGAGAGGAGAGAGAGAGAGATCAGCCTTGTTCCCTGACAGTGTATCGGGGAGAAGAGAGAGAGAGAGATCAGCCCTGTTCCCTGGCAGTGTCTCGGGAAAGGAGAGAGAGAAAGATCAGCCTTGTTCCCTGGCAGTGTCTCGGGAAAGGAGAGAGAGAGAGATCAGCCTTCTTCCCTGGCAGTGTCTCGGGAAAGGAGAGAGAGAAAGATCAGCCTTGTTCCCTGGCAGTGTCTTGGGGAGAGGAGAGAGAGAAAGATCAGCCTTGTTCCCTGGCAGTGTCTCGGGGAGAGGAGAGAGAGAAAGATCAGCCTTGTTCCCAAGCAGTGTCTCGGGAGACGAGAGAGAGCAAGATCAGCCTTGTTCCCTGGCAGTGTCTCGGGAGAGGAGAGAAAGATCAGCCTTGTTCCGTGGCAGTGTATCGGGGAGAGGAGAGAGAGATCAGCCTTGTTCCCTGGCAGTGTCTCGTGGAGAAGAGAAAGATCAGTCTTGTTCCGTGGCAGTGTATCGGGGAGAGGAGAGAGAGATCAGCCTTGTTCCCTGGCAGTGACTCGGGGAGAGGACAGAAAGATCAGCCTTGTTCCCTGGCAGTGTCTCGGGAGACGAGAGAGAGAGAGAGCAGCCGTGTTCCCTGGCAGTGTATCGGGGAGAGGAGAGAGAGATCAGCCTTGTTCCCTGGCAGTGTCTCGGGAGACGAGAGAGAGAGAGAGCAGCCTTGTTCCCTCCGCAGTGTCTCGGGAGACGAGAGAGAGATCAGCCCTGTTCCCTGGCAGTGTCTCGGGAAAGGAGAGAGAGAAAGATCAGCCTTGTTCCCTGGCAGTGTCTCGGGAAAGGAGAGAGAGAGAGATCAGCCTCTGTCTCGGGAAAGGAGAGAGAGAAAGATCAGCCTTGTTCCCTGGCAGTGTCTCGGGGAGAGGAGAGAGAGAAAGATCAGCCTTGTTCCCTGGCAGTGTCTCGGGGAGAGGAGAGAGAGAAAGATCAGCCTTGTTCCCAAGCAGTGTCTCGGGAGACGAGAGAGAGCAAGATCAGCCTTGTTCCCTGGCAGTGTCTCGGGAGAGGAGAGAAAGATCAGCCTTGTTCCGTGGCAGTGTATCGGGGAGAGGAGAGAGAGATCAGCCTTGTTCCCTGGCAGTGTCTCGTGGAGAGGAGAGAAAGATCAGCCTTATTCCGTGGCAGTGTATCGGGGAGAGGAGAGAGAGATCAGCCTTGTTCCCTGGCAGTGTCTCGGGGAGAGGACAGAAAGATCAGCCTTGTTCCCTGGCAGTGTCTCGGGAGACGAGAGGGAGAAAGATCAGCCTTGTTCCCTGGCAGTGTCTCGGGAGACGAGAGAGAGAGAGAGCAGCCGTGTTCCCTGGCAGTGTATCGGGGAGAGGAGAGAGAGATCAGCCTTGTTCCCTGTCAGTGTCTCGGGAGACGAGAGAGAGAGAGAAGCCTTGTTCCCTCCGCAGTGTCTCGGGAGACGAGAGAGAGATCAGCCTTGTTCCCTGGCAGTGTATCGGGAGACGAGAGAGAGAAAGATCAGCCTTGTTCCCTGGCAGTGTCTCGGGGAGAGGAGAGAGAGAAAGATCAGCCTTGTTCCCTGGCAGTGTCTCGGGGAGAGGAGAGAGAGAAAGATCAGCCTTGTTCCCTGGCAGTGTCTCGGGAGACGAGAGAGAAAAAGATCAGCCTTGTTCCCTGGCAGTGTCTCGGGAGAGGAGAGAGAGATCAGCCTTGTTCCCTGGCAGTGTATCGGGAGACGAGAGAGAGAAAGATCAGCCTTGTTCCCTGGCAGTGTCTCGGGAGGGGAGAGAGAGAGATCAGCCTTGTTCCCTGGCAGTGTCTCGGGGAGAGGAGAGAAAGATCAGCCTTGTTCCCTGGCAGTGTATTGAGGAGAGAGAGAGAGCAGCCTTGTTCCCTGGCAGTGTCTCGGGAGAGGAGAGAGAGATCAGCCTTGTTCCCTGGCAGTGTCTCGTGGAGAGGAGAGAGAGAGCAGCCTTGTTCCCTGGCAGTGTCTCGGGGAGAGGACAGAAAGATCAGCCTTGTTCCCTGGCAGTGTATCGGGAGACGAGAGAGAGAAAGATCAGCCTTGTTCCCTGGCAGTGTCTCGGGAGACGAGAGAGAGAAAGATCAGCCTTGTTCCCTGGCAGTGTATCGGGGAGAGGAGAGAGAAAGCAGCCTTGTTCCCTGGCAGTGTATCGGGGAGAGGAGAGAGAAAGCAGCCTTGTTCCCTGGCAGTGTATCGGGGAGAGGAGAGAAAGATCAGCCTTGTTCCCTGGCAGTGTCTCGGGGAGAGGAGAGAGAGAGCAGCCTTGTTCCTTGGCAGTGTCTCGTGGGGCCGTAGGGTAAAACCATCCCAAACCCCAGAGTTCAGGCTGTTTAATGAAACTGTGATTTATATGGAACCTGAACCATAAACCATAATATATCCCCCTCTGTGTGATTGGTTCAGCCAGGCCCCTACCACCCCCTGTGAAAGCTCGGAGACACACACACACACACAAAAGTCTACGAACACAGGCACACACACAAACGCGTACACACACACCCTCCCCCTCGCCCCTTCACCAGCATCTGCACCCCTTCCCCCTCTCTTTAAAGAGAGATCAAATCATACTACCCCCCCCCAATACCAATAAAGCCCACTGACTACTATATTCAGAGAGGAAAGATCCACACACAAAAAAGAAGATAGTCTCTCCCTGAAAACAGGTTTTAATATCCAGTCTGCTGTATCAAGCCTGTAGTGGCTGACTACTGTCACAGCGAAAACACACATTTCCCTGCGTCCAGTGTCCAATGGACCAGTAGAGACGGTGTGTGTGATAACTATCCAGAATAGAGAAGTTGGTACACTCTGAGACTAAAGGGTTCTTCGGCTGTCCCCATAGGAGAACCCTTTGAAGAATCCATTTGGGTTTCTGTGGAAAGGGTTCTACGCAGAACCCAAACGGGTTCTCCTATATGGGGAGAGCCAAAGAACCCTTTTAGGTTCTAGATCCAGCCTTTTGTTTCTGAGTGTTGATACCGCAGCGCTGGACGGCAGTATATCACCACACACCTCTCTGATGAACTACTAGAGTATAGTGAACCTGGGAACACAATGAAAAATACCCAATTGATATAGTTTGAACTAAGCATAGTCTATCTTGATCTAGGAGCTCTGTAGCAGATAAACACATATTGTATTACTTATGTAGTCATACAGCCAAGGGTACCTTATATATGGGCCCAAAGGGCTCTGGTCCACAGTAGTGCCCTATATAGGGAATAGGGCTCTGGTCAACAGTAGTGCCCTATATAGGGAATAGGGTGCCATTTGAGATCAAGACTTCATCTTTATTTTCATCTAAGAGCTTTGTAGATGTATTAATTTCTAAATGTATTACTAACATATTAACACAGACAACAGTATATTCCGTGTGGTTATTCGAAAAAGGGGAAATGGTGATTGGAGATGTTGTCTAGCGTTGGATTTTAATCATTAAATATGTACTTATGCTACTTTCCTAATGTATCCATTATAAAATCATATATAATTATAACAATAATTATACAAATAAGTATTACAATTCTAACAATAAATAGAACTAATCCAGTGTAAGAATGTTCTACGATCCAGAGATATTTTCATGACAACAGAAGACTCATTTAACATGCTATACCTGATAATCCTCTGGTATCCATAGTTACCAGCGTAGGGCAGCTGGGAATGTCTGGGAGAAAACTTACAAAAGCTTGAATAAAACACGCACATTTTGATGATCAAATATTGAACTGTCATCATATTGAACAATGTTAATGATGGGGGAAAGTGTGAGTCTGAAATAACTCCTCTCTTTACTTGTCTATCTCTATCCCTCTCTCTCTTCATTCCTTCATCTAGTCAGACTCTGGTCCTCTCTTTCCTTGTCTATCTCTATCCCTCTCTCTCTTCATTCCTTCATCTAGTCAGACTCTGGTCCTCTCTTTCCTTGTCTATCTCTATCCCTCTCTCTCTTCATTCCTTCATCTAGTCAGACTCTGGTCCTCTCTTTCCTTGTCTATCTCTATCCCTCTCTCTCTTCATTCCTTCATCTAGTCAGACTCTGTCCTCTCTTTCCTTGTCTCTTCTCCTTCATCTTCAGTCTGGTCCTCTCTTTCCTTGTCTATCTCTATCCCTCTCTCTCTTCATTCCTTCATCTAGTCAGACTCTGGTCCTCTCTTTCCTTGTCTATCTCTATCCCTCTCTCTCTTCATTCCTTCATCTAGTCAGACTCTGGTCCTCTCTTTCCTTGTCTATCTCTATCCCTCTCTCTCTTCATTCCTTCATCTAGTCAGACTCTGGTCCTCTCTTTCCTTGTCTATCTCTATCCCTCTCTCTCTTCATTCCTTCATCTAGTCTGACTCTGGTCCTCTCTTTCCTTGTCTATTTCGATCCCTCGCTCTCTTCAATCCTTCATCTAGTCAGACTCTGGTTCTCTAATTTAGTCTGACTCTGGTCCTCTCTTTCCTTGTCTATCTCTATCCCTCTCTCTCTTCATTCCTTCATCTAGTCTGACTCTGGTCCTCTCTATCCTTGTCTATCTCTATCCTTCGCCCTCTTCAATCCTTCATCTAGTCCGACTCTGGTCCTCTCATCTAGTCCGACTCTGGTCCTCTCATCTAGTCCGACTCTGGTCCTCTCATCTAGTCCGACTCTGGTCCTCTCATCTAGTCCGACTCTGGTCCTCTCATCTAGTCCGACTCTGGTCCTCTCATTTAGTCCGACTCTGGTCCTCTCATCTAGTCCGACTCTGGTCCTCTCATCTAGTCCGACTCTGGTCCTCTCATTTAGTCCGACTCTGGTCCTCTCATCTAGTCCGACTCTGGTCCTCTCATCTAGTCCGACTCTGGTCCTCTCATCTAGTCCGACTCTGGTCCTCTCATCTAGTCGGACTCTGGGCCTCTCATCTAGTCGGACTCTGGGCCTCTCACCTAGTCGGACTCTGGGCCTCTCACCTAGTCGGACTCTGGGCCTCTCACCTAGTCGGACTCTGGTCCTCCCATCTAGTCGGACTCTGGGCCTCTCATCTAGTCGGACTCTGGGCCTCTCACCTAGTCGGACTCTGGGCATCTCATCTAGTCTGACTCTGGTCCTCTCATCTAGTCTGACTCTGGTCCTCTTGTCCTTCATCTAGTCCAACTCTGGTCCTCTCATCCTTCATCTAGTCTGACTCTGTTCCTCTCATCCATGGGCTGACTGCAGTAGGCCTCTCCCCTTTCCTTCTCTCTCTTCTCCCCTCTTTTCTCCTCCTCTACTCCTCTCATATTCTCCACTCTGCAGCTTTATACAGAGCAGATGTCCTTTCATTGATATGATCATGGTTAGTGCTCTCCTGGTACCCATCATCAGCCTGCCTGCCCTTCCACATATATACACACAGCTGCCTGCTGACTGCATTGCTCTGCCACACACAGGCCCCAAAGGCTATTTACAGTAGGGGATTCGAGAGAACGGTGAAAGGAGACAACAGGAGGGTTAAATTGGGATGTAGGACAAAGGGGTAGAGAGAGATGGAGAGAGAGATGAAGAGAGAGAGAGATGAAGAGAGAGAGACGGAGAGAGAGAGAGATGGAGAGAGAGACAGATGGAGAGAGAGAGGGGGGGGTGGAGAGAGAGAGAGAGAGAGAGGGAGATGGAGAGAGAGAGAGAGAGAGAGGGAGAGAGAGAGAGAGGGAGATGGAGAGAGAGAGGGAGAGAGGGAGAGAGAGAGAGGGAGATGAAGAGAGAAAAAGTGCCTGAGGCAATATATACTGAGGCAATATATACTGAATATTTTAGTCATGTGCCAAGGGTTAAAGTTATGCTCCAGAACTTTGTTAGAATTTCAGCCAGTAGTTTTGAAACGGGTCCCTGTTTTTAGTGTACTACATCATCCATTTCGGATGATTTGTTTCATATGTCTGACTTGATACTTTCTATCTTTAGTTAACAGGCTGAGCTTCTGCATCTGGGATCAATCAATTGGTGCTATTGAAATATTTTTTTGAGGTTTTTAAAGTATGGCTGGAATTCTCCTTGTCGGAGTCTTAGGTTTTCATTCTAGTAACACAACCAGATTATGGACAATACTGAGAGGATTTAGGGTCATAGTTCAGGGGTCAAACAGACTAATATCTCCATGTTATCTTTTCTGATGTAGAAGATTATTTCCCAGAGACGGTTGATTCCTGGGTGTTGTGTACTGCGCTGAAAAGGAGTCTGTGTTGCGGGTGGTGGTGAGATCTAGCCGGTGTGTGTGCTTGTGTGCTAATTGAAAACGCTATCATCGGTCATTAATCTGTAATGCGGTGGCACCGCTGGGTGCGACGCCCAGAGATCGCCGCGGGGAGGGACACTGATTATGGTATTGACATTTCCGACGCCATCAAGCAAACTGTACTGGTGAAGGAGTGGAGAGATAGAGGTGGAGAAAGTGTGTGTGAGAGAAGAGAGAGATCGATGTGGAGAAAGTGTGTATGAGAGAAGAGAGATCGATGTGGAGAAAGTGTGTATGAGAGAAGAGAGAGATAGAGTTGGAGAAAGTGTGTATGAGAGAAGAGAGAGATAGAGTTGGAGAAAGTGTGTATGAGAGAAGAGAGATCGATGTGGAGAAAGTGTGTATGAGAAGAGAGAAGAGGTGGAGAAAGATGTATGAGAGAAGAGAGAGATGGTTGGAGAAAGTGTGTATGAGAGAAGAGAGAGATAGAGTTGGAGAAAGTGTGTATGAGAGAAGAGAGATCGATGTGGAGAAAGTGTGTATGAGAGAAGAGAGAGATAGAGGTGGAGAAAGTGTGTATGAGAGAAGAGAGAGATAGAGTTGGAGAAAGTGAGAGAGAGAGAGATAGAGTTGGAGAAAGTATGAGAGAAGAGAGATCGATTGGAGAAAGTGTGTATGAGAGAAGAGAGAGATGGAGATGTATGGAGAAAGATCGTGTGGAGAAATGAGAGAAGAGAGAGATAGAGGTGGAGAAAGTGTGTATGAGAGAAGAGAGAGATAGAGTTGGAGAAAGTGTGTATGAGAGAAGAGAGAAGAGAGATCGATGTGGATAAAGTGTGTATGAGAGAAGAGAGATCGATGTGGAGAAAGTGTGTATGAGAGAAGAGAGAGATCGATGTGGAGAAAGTGTGTATGAGAGAAGAGAGATCGATGTGGAGAAAGTGTGTATGAGAGAAGAGAGATCGATGTGGAGAAAGTGTGTATGAGAGAAGAGAGAGATAGAAGTGGAGAAAGTGTGTATGAGAGAAGAGAGAGATAGAGTTGGAGAAAGTGTGTATGAGAGAAGAGAGAAGAGAGATCGATGTGGAGAAAGTGTGTATGAGAGAAGAGAGATCGATGTGGAGAAAGTGTGTATGAGAGAAGAGAGATCGATGTGGAGAAAGTGTGTATGAGAGAAGAGAGATCGATGTGGAGAAAGTGTGTATGAGAGAAGAGAGACATAGAGATGGAGAAAGTGTGTATGAGAGAAGAGAGACATAGAGATGGAGAAAGTGTGTATGAGAGAAGAGAGACAGAGATGGAGAAAGTGTGTATGAGAGAAGAGAGAGATAGAGATGGAGAAAGTGTGTATGAGAGAAGAGAGATCGATGTGGAGAAAGTGTGTATGAGAGAAGAGAGAGATCGATGTGGAGAAAGTGTGTATGAGAGAAGAGAGATCGATGTGGAGAAAGTGTGTATGAGAGAAGAGAGAGATAGAGGTGGAGAAAGTGTGTATGAGAGAAGAGAGATCGATGTGGAGAAAGTGTGTATGAGAGAAGAGAGAGATAGAGGTGGAGAAAGTGTGTATGAGAGAAGAGAGCGAAAAGAGACAATGAGAGATGGTGAGATGGAGTACGAGAAGGAACGAGAGACAGAAATGGAGAGCAAAAGAGACTGCAAGACAGAGAAAATAGAGGCTGACAGTTGAAAGGTTTGTGATGCTTTGTGGTGTTTAACCTTGTGTGTGTGTGTTAATATTCTCCCCATTCTGCCACACAGACAAGTTCATAGATCACATTCTGTCACATGCGCTGAATACTGTGAAATGCTTCCTTTACAAGCCCTTAACCAACAATGAAGTTTTAAGAAAATAAGAGTTAAGAAAATATTTACTAAAAAGTTTTTAAAAAGTAACACAATAAAATAACAGGAGCAAGTCTATATACATGTACGGGGGGGTACTGGTACCGAGTCAACGTGTGGGGGTACAGGTTAGTCGAGGTCATTTTTTATTTCTTTGGGTTGGGGTAAAGTGACTATGCATAGACAATAAACAGTGAGGAGCAGCAGTGTAAAAACAATGGGTGGGGGGTGGCACACAATGCAAATGGTCCGGCTGGCCATTTAATTCATTGTTCAGGAGTCTTATGGCTTGGGCGTAGCAGCTGGTAAGGAGAATTTTGGACCCAGACTTGGTGCTCCGGTAACACTTGCCATGCGGTAGCAGAGAGAACAGTCTATGACTTGGAAGACTGGAGTCGTTGACCATTTTTTGGGCCTTCGGTGAGTGTTATTACCATCACGTAGGTGGACGGATGTAATCCCATGACACTGAATTAGAAGGTTGAGACCATCCCAGTCATGTACAGGGTTTTATGTTTTTACACCATCCCAAACCTTAACCCTTAACTTAACCAGTAGAATGAGGACCTGACCTTAACCCTTACCTTAACCAGTAGAATGAGGACCTGAAATGAATGTTTTAACTCTATCCCAAACCTTAACCCTTACCTTAACCAGTAGAATGAGGACCTGAAATGAATGTTTTAACTCTATCCCAAACCTTAACCCTTACCTTAACCAGTAGAATGAGGACCTGAAATGAATGTTTTAACTCTATCCCAAACCTTAACCCTTACCTTAACCAGTAGAATGAGTGACTGAACCTAACCCTTACCTTAACCAGTAGAATGAGGACCTGAAATTAATGTTTTAACTCTATCCCAAACCTTAACCCTTACCTTAACCAGTAGAATGAGGACCTGAAATTAATGTTTTAACTCTATCCCAAACCTTAACCCTTACCTTAACCAGTAGAATGAGGACCTGAAGTTAATGTTTTACCTTAACCAGTAGAATGAACCAGTTAACCCTTACCTTAACCAGTAGAATGAGGACCTGAAATGAATGTTTTAACTCTATCCCAAACCTTAACCCTTACCTTAACCAGTAGAATGAGGACCTGAACTTAACCCTTACCTTAACCAGTAGAATGAGGACCTGAAATGAATGTTTTAACTCTATCCCAAACCTTAACCCTTACCTTAACCAGTAGAATGAGGACCTGAAGTTAATGTTTTAACTCTATCCCAAACCTTAACCCTTACCTTAACCAGTAGAATGAGGACCTGAAATGAATGTTTTAACTCTATCCCAAACCTTAACCCTTACCTTAACCAGTAGAATGAGGACCTGAAATGCATGTTTTAACTCTATCCCAAACCTTAACCCTTACCTTAACCAGTAGAATGAGGACCTGAAATGAATGTTTTAACTCTATCCCAAACCTTAACCCTTACCTTAACCAGTAGAATGAGGACCTGAAATGAATGTTTTAACTCTATCCCAAACCTTAACCCTTACCTTAACCAGTAGAATGAGTGACTGAACCTAACCCTTACCTTAACCAGTAGAATTGAAATTAATGTTTTAACTCTATCCCAAACCTACCTTAACCAGTAGAATGAGGACCTGAACTTAACCCTTACCTTAACCAGTAGAATGAGGACCTGAAATGCATGTTTTAACTCTATCCCAAACCTTAACCCTTACCTTAACCAGTAGAATGAGGACCTGAAATGCATGTTTTAACTCTATCCCAAACCTTAACCCTTACCTTAACCAGTAGAATGAGGGCCTGAAATGAATGTTTTAACTATATCCCAAACCTTAACCCTTACCTTAACCAGTAGAATGAGGACCTGAAATGAATGTTTTAACTCTATTCCAAACCTTAACCCTTACCTTAACCAGTAGAATGAGGACCTGAAATGAATGTTTTAACTCTATCCCAAACCTTAACCATTACCTTAACCAGTAGAATGAGGTCCTGAAATGAATGTTTTAACTCTATCCCAAACCTTAACCCTTACCTTAACCAGTAGAATGAGGACCTGAAATGAATGTTTTAACTCTATCCCAAACCTTAACCCTTACCTTAACCAGTAGAATGAGGAGCTGAAGTTAACCCTTACCTTAACCAGTAGAATGAGGACCTTAACCCTTACCTTAACCAGTAGAATGAGGACCTGAAATTAATGTTTTAACTCTATCCCAAACCTTAACCCTTACCTTAACCAGTAGAATGAGGACCTGAAATGAATGTTTTAACTCTATCCCAAACCTTAACCCTTACCTTAACCAGTAGAATGAGGACCTGAAATGAATGTTTTAACTCTATCCCAAACCTTAACCCTTACCTTAACCAGTAGAATGAGGACCTGAAATGAATGTTTTAACTCTATCCCAAACCTTAACCCTTACCTTAACCAGTAGAATGAGGACCTGAAATGAATGTTTTAACTCTATCCCAAACCTTAACCCTTACCTTAACCAGTAGAATGAGGACCTGAAATTAATGTTTTAACTCTATCCCAAACCTTAACCCTTACCTTAACCAGTAGAATGAGGACCTGAAATGAATGTTTTAACTCTATCCCAAACCTTAACCCTTACCTTAACCAGTAGAATGAGGACCTGAAATGAATGTTAACTCTATCCCAAACCTTAACCCTTACCTTAACCAGTAGAATGAGGACCTGAAATGAATGTTTTAACTCTATCCCAAACCTTAACCCTTACCTTAACCAGTAGAATGAGGACCTGAAATGCATGTTTTAACTCTATCCCAAACCTTAACCCTTACCTTAACCAGTAGAATGAGGACCTGAAATGAATGTTTTAAATCCCAAACCTTAACCCTTACCTTAACCAGTATAATGAGGACTGAAATGAATGTTTTAACTCTATCCCAAACCTTAACCCTTACCTTAACCAGTAGAATGAGGACCTGAAATGAATGTTTTAACTCTATCCCAAACCTTAACCCTTACCTTAACCAGTAGAATGAGGACCTGAAATGAATGTTTTAACTCTATCCCAAACCTTAACCCTTACCTTAACCAGTAGAATGAGGACCTGAAATTAATGTTTTAACCAGTAGAATGAGGACCCAAGTTAACCCTTACCTTAACCAGTAGAATGAGGACCTGAAATTAATGTTTTAACTCTATCCCAAACCTTAACCCTTACCTTAACCAGTAGAATGAGGACCTGAGATGAATGTTAACTCTATCCCAAACCTTAACCCTTACCTTAACCAGTAGAATGAGGACCTGAAATGAATGTTTTAACTCTATCCCAAACCTTAACCCTTACCTTAACCAGTAGAATGAGGACCTGAAATTAATGTTTTAACTCTATCCCAAACCTTAACCCTTACCTTAACCAGTAGAATGAGGACCTGAAATGAATGTTTTAACTCTATCCCAAACCTTAACCCTTACCTTAACCAGTAGAATGAGGACCTGAAATGAATGTTTTAACTCTATCCCAAACCTTAACCCTTACCTTAACCAGTAGAATGAGGACCTGAAATGAATGTTAACTCTATCCCAAACCTTAACCCTTACCTTAACCAGTAGAATGAGGACCTGAAATGAATGTTTTAACTCTATCCCAAACCTTAACCCTTACCTTAACCAGTAGAATGAGGACCTGAAATGAATGTTTTAACTCTATCCCAAACCTTAACCCTTACCTTAACCAGTAGAATGAGGACCTGAAATGAATGTTTTAACTCTATCCCAAACCTTAACCCTTACCTTAACCAGTAGAATGAGGACCTGAAATGAATGTTTTAACTCTATCCCAAACCTTAACCCTTACCTTAACCAGTAGAATGAGGACCTGAAATTAATGTTTTAACTCTATCCCAAACCTTAACCCTTACCTTAACCAGTAGAATGAGGACCTGAAATTAATGTTTTAACTCTATCCCAAACCTTAACCCTTACCTTAACCAGTAGAATGAGGACCTGAAATTAATGTTTTAACTCTATCCCAAACCTTAACCCTTACCTTAACCAGTAGAATGAGGACCTGAAATGAATGTTTTAACTCTATCCCAAACCTTAACCCTTACCTTAACCAGTAGAATGAGGACCTGAAATGAATGTTTTAACTCTATCCCAAACCTTAACCCTTACCTTAACCAGTAGAATGAGGACCTGAAATGAATGTTTTAACTCTATCCCAAACCTTAACCCTTACCTTAACCAGTAGAATGAGGACCTGAAATGAATGTTTTAACTCTATCCCAAACCTTAACCCTTACCTTAACCAGTAGAATGAGTGACTGAACCTAACCCTTACCTTAACCAGTAGAATGAGGACCTGAAATTAATGTTTTAACTCTATCCCAAACCTTAACCCTTACCTTAACCAGTAGAATGAGGACCTGAAATTAATGTTTTAACTCTATACCAAACCTTAACCCTTACCTTAACCAGTAGAATGAGGACCTGAAGTTAACCCTTACCTTAACCAGTAGAATGAGGACCTGAAGTTAACCCTTACCTTAACCAGTAGAATGAGGACCTGAAATGAATGTTTTAACTCTATCCCAAACCTTAACCCTTACCTTAACCAGTAGAATGAGGACCTGAACTTAACCCTTACCTTAACCAGTAGAATGAGGACCTGAAATGAATGTTTTACCTCTATCCCAAACCTTAACCCTTACCTTAACCAGTAGAATGAGGACCTGAAGTTAATGTTTTAACTCTATCCCAAACCTTAACCCTTACCTTAACCAGTAGAATGAGGACCTGAAATGAATGTTTTAACTCTATCCCAAACCTTAACCCTTACCTTAACCAGTAGAATGAGGACCTGAAATGCATGTTTTAACTCTATCCCAAACCTTAACCCTTACCTTAACCAGTAGAATGAGGACCTGAAATGAATGTTTTAACTCTATCCCAAACCTTAACCCTTACCTTAACCAGTAGAATGAGGACCTGAAGTTAATGTTTTAACTCTATCCCAAACCTTAACCCTTACCTTAACCAGTAGAATGAGGACCTGAAATGAATGTTTTAACTCTATCCCAAACCTTAACCCTTACCTTAACCAGTAGAATGAGGACCTGAACTTAACCCTTACCTTAACCAGTAGAATGAGGACCTGAAATGCATGTTTTAACTCTATCCCAAACCTTAACCCTTACCTTAACCAGTAGAATGAGGACCTGAAATGCATGTTTTAACTCTATCCCAAACCTTAACCCTTACCTTAACCAGTAGAATGAGGGCCTGAAATGAATGTTTTAACTATATCCCAAACCTTAACCCTTACCTTAACCAGTAGAATGAGGACCTGAAATGAATGTTTTAACTCTATCCCAAACCTTAACCCTTACCTTAACCAGTAGAATGAGGACCTGAAATGAATGTTTTAACTCTATCCCAAACCTTAACCCTTACCTTAACCAGTAGAATGAGGACCTGAAATGAATGTTTTAACTCTATCCCAAACCTTAACCCTTACCTTAACCAGTAGAATGAGGACCTGAAATGAATGTTTTAACTCTATCCCAAACCTTAACCCTTACCTTAACCAGTAGAATGAGGACCTGAAATGAATGTTTTAACTCTATCCCAAACCTTAACCCTTACCTTAACCAGTAGAATGAGGACCTGAAATGAATGTTTTAACTCTATCCCAAACCTTAACCCTTACCTTAACCAGTAGAATGAGGACCTGAAGTTAATGTTTTAACTCTATCCCAAACCTTAACCCTTACCTTAACCAGTAGAATGAGGAGCTGAAGTTAACCCTTACCTTAACCAGTAGAATGAGGACCTGAAGTTAACCCTTACCTTAACCAGTAGAATGAGGACCTGAAATTAATGTTTTAACTCTATCCCAAACCTTAACCCTTACCTTAACCAGTAGAATGAGGACCTGAGATGAATGTTAACTCTATCCCAAACCTTAACCCTTACCTTAACCAGTAGAATGAGGACCTGAAATGAATGTTTTAACTCTATCCCAAACCTTAACCCTTACCTTAACCAGTAGAATGAGGACCTGAAATTAATGTTTTAACTCTATCCCAAACCTTAACCCTTACCTTAACCAGTAGAATGAGGACCTGAAATGAATGTTATCTCTATCCCAAACCTTAACCCTTACCTTAACCAGTAGAATGAGGACCTGAAATTAATGTTTTAACTCTATCCCAAACCTTAACCCTTACCTTAACCAGTAGAATGAGGACCTGCAATGAATGTTTTAACTCTATCCCAAACCTTAACCCTTACCTTAACCAGTAGAATGAGGACCTGAAATGCATGTTTTAACTCTATCCCAAACCTTAACCCTTACCTTAACCAGTAGAATGAGGACCTGAAATGAATGTTTTAACTCTATCCCAAACCTTAACCCTTACCTTAACCAGTAGAATGAGGACCTGAAATGAATGTTTTAACTCTATCCCAAACCTTAACCCTTACCTTAACCAGTAGAATGAGGACCTGAAATAATGTTTTAACTCTATCCCAAACCTTAACCCTTACCTTAACCAGTAGAATGAGGACCTGAAATTAATGTTTTAACTCTATCCCAAACCTTAACCCTTACCTTAACCAGTAGAATGAGGACCTGAAATTAATGTTTTAACTCTATCCCAAACCTTAACCCTTACCTTAACCAGTAGAATGAGGACCTGAAATGAATGTTTTAACTCTATCCCAAACCTTAACCCTTACCTTAACCAGTAGAATGAGGACCTGAAATTAATGTTTTAACTCTATCCCAAACCTTAACCCTTACCTTAACCAGTAGAATGAGGACCTGAAATTAATGTTTTAACTCTATCCCAAACCTTAACCCTTACCTTAACCAGTAGAATGAGGACCTGAAATTAATGTTTTAACTCTATCCCAAACCTTAACCCTTACCTTAACCAGTAGAATGAGGACCTGAAATGAATGTTTTAACTCTATCCCAAACCTTAACCCTTACCTTAACCAGTAGAATGAGGACCTGAAATTAATGTTTTAACTCTATCCCAAACCTTAACCCTTACCTTAACCAGTAGAATGAGGACCTGAAATGAATGTTTTAACTCTATCCCAAACCTTAACCCTTACCTTAACCAGTAGAATGAGGACCTGAAATGAATGTTTTAACTCTATCCCAAACCTTAACCCTTACCTTAACCAGTAGAATGAGGACCTGAAATGCATGTTTTAACTCTATCCCAAACCTTAACCCTTACCTTAACCAGTAGAATGAGGACCTGAAATGAATGTTTTAACTCTATCCCAAACCTTAACCCTTACCTTAACCAGTAGAATGAGGACCTGAAATGAATGTTTTAACTCTATCCCAAACCTTAACCCTTACCTTAACCAGTAGAATGAGGACCTGAAATGAATGTTTTAACTCTATCCCAAACCTTAACCCTTACCTTAACCAGTAGAATGAGGACCTGAAATGAATGTTTTAACTCTATCCCAAACCTTAACCCTTACCTTAACCAGTAGAATGAGGACTGAAGTTAACCCTTACCTTAACCAGTAGAATGAGGACCTGAAATTAATGTTTTAACTCTATCCCAAACCTTAACCCTTACCTTAACCAGTAGAATGAGGACCTGAGATGAATGTTTTAACTCTATCCCAAACCTTAACCCTTACCTTAACCAGTAGAATGAGGACCTGAAATGAATGTTTTAACTCTATCCCAAACCTTAACCCTTACCTTAACCAGTAGAATGAGGACCTGAAATGAATGTTTTAACTCTATCCCAAACCTTAACCCTTACCTTAACCAGTAGAATGAGGACCTGAAATTAATGTTTTAACTCTATCCCAAACCTTAACCCTTACCTTAACCAGTAGAATGAGGACCTGAAATGAATGTTTTAACTCTATCCCAAACCTTAACCCTTACCTTAACCAGTAGAATGAGGACCTGAAATGAATGTTTTAACTCTATCCCAAACCTTAACCCTTACCTTAACCAGTAGAATGAGGACCTGAAATTAATGTTTTAACTCTATCCCAAACCTTAACCCTTACCTTAACCAGTAGAATGAGGACCTGCAATGAATGTTTTAACTCTATCCCAAACCTTAACCCTTACCTTAACCAGTAGAATGAGGACCTGAAATGAATATTTTAACTCTATCCCAAACCTTAACCCTTACCTTAACCAGTAGAATGAGGACCTGAAATGCATGTTTTAACTCTATCCCAAACCTTAACCCTTACCTTAACCAGTAGAATGAGGACCTGAAATGAATGTTTTAACTCTATCCCAAACCTTAACCCTTACCTTAACCAGTAGAATGAGGACCTGAAATGAATGTTTTAACTCTATCCCAAACCTTAACCCTTACCTTAACCAGTAGAATGAGGACCTGAAATGAATGTTTTAACTCTATCCCAAACCTTAACCCTTACCTTAACCAGTAGAATGAGGACCTGAAATGAATGTTTTAACTCTATCCCAAACCTTAACCCTTACCTTAACCAGTAGAATGAGGACCTGAAATGAATGTTTTAACTCTATCCCAAACCTTAACCCTTACCTTAACCAGTAGAATGAGGAGCTGAAGTTAACCCTTACCTTAACCAGTAGAATGAGGACCTGAATGAATGTTTTAACTCTATCCCAAACCTTAACCCTTACCTTAACCAGTAGAATGAGGACCTGAAATTAATGTTTTAACTCTATCCCAAACCTTAACCCTTACCTTAACCAGTAGAATGAGGACCTGAAATGAATGTTTTAACTCTATCCCAAACCTTAACCCTTACCTTAACCAGTAGAATGAGGACCTGAAATGAATGTTTTAACTCTATCCCAAACCTTAACCCTTACCTTAACCAGTAGAATGAGGACCTGAAATGAATGTTTTAACTCTATCCCAAACCTTAACCCTTACCTTAACCAGTAGAATGAGGAGCTGAAGTTAACCCTTACCTATCCAGTAGAAAACCTTAACCCTTACCTTAACCAGTAGAATGAGGACCTGAAATGAATGTTTTAACTCTATCCCAAACCTTAACCCTTACCTTAACCAGTAGAATGAGGACCTGAAATGCATGTTTTAACTCTATCCCAAACCTTAACCCTTACCTTAACCAGTAGAATGAGGACCTGAAATGAATGTTTTAACTCTATCCCAAACCTTAACCCTTACCTTAACCAGTAGAATGAGGACCTGAAATGAATGTTTTAACTCTATCCCAAACCTTAACCCTTACCTTAACCAGTAGAATGAGGACCTGAAATGAATGTTTTAACTCTATCCCAAACCTTAACCCTTACCTTAACCAGTAGAATGAGGACCTGAAATTAATGTTACCTTAACCAGTAGAATGAGGACCCAAACCTTAACCCTTACCTTAACCAGTAGAATGAGGACCTGAAATGAATGTTTTAACTCTATCCCAAACCTTAACCCTTACCTTAACCAGTAGAATGAGGACCTGAAATGAATGTTTTAACTCTATCCCAAACCTTAACCCTTACCTTAACCAGTAGAATGAGGACCTGAAATGAATGTTTTAACTCTATCCCAAACCTTAACCCTTACCTTAACCAGTAGAATGAGGACCTGAAATGAATGTTTTAACTCTATCCCAAACCTTAACCCTTACCTTAACCAGTAGAATGAGGACCTGAAATGAATGTTTTAACTCTATCCCAAACCTTAACCCTTACCTTAACCAGTAGAATGAGGACCTGAAATGAATGTTTTAACTCTATCCCAAACCTTAACCCTTACCTTAACCAGTAGAATGAGGACCTGAAATGAATGTTTTAACTCTATCCCAAACCTTAACCCTTACCTTAACCAGTAGAATGAGTGACTGAACCTAACCCTTACCTTAACCAGTAGAATGAGGACCTGAAATTAATGTTTTAACTCTATCCCAAACCTTAACCCTTACCTTAACCAGTAGAATGAGGACCTGAAATTAATGTTTTAACTCTATCCCAAACCTTAACCCTTACCTTAACCAGTAGAATGAGGACCTGAAATTAATGTTTTAACCAGTAGAATCCCAAACCTTAACCCTTACCTTAACCAGTAGAATGAGGACCTGAAATTAATGTTTTAACTCTATCCCAAACCTTAACCCTTACCTTAACCAGTAGAATGAGGACCTGAAGTTAACCCTTACCTTAACCAGTAGAATGAGGACCTGAAATGAATGTTTTAACTCTATCCCAAACCTTAACCCTTACCTTAACCAGTAGAATGAGGACCTGAAGTTAATGTTTTAACTCTATCCCAAACCTTAACCCTTACCTTAACCAGTAGAATGAGGACCTGAAATGAATGTTTTAACTCTATCCCAAACCTTAACCCTTACCTTAACCAGTAGAATGAGGACCTGAAATGCATGTTTTAACTCTATCCCAAACCTTAACCCTTACCTTAACCAGTAGAATGAGGACCTGAAATGAATGTTTTAACTCTATCCCAAACCTTAACCCTTACCTTAACCAGTAGAATGAGGACCTGAAATTAATGTTTTAACTCTATCCCAAACCTTAACCCTTACCTTAACCAGTAGAATGAGGACCTGAAATGAATGTTTTAACTCTATCCCAAACCTTAACCCTTACCTTAACCAGTAGAATGAGGACCTGAACTTAACCCTTACCTTAACCAGTAGAATGAGGACCTGAAATGCATGTTTTAACTCTATCCCAAACCTTAACCCTTACCTTAACCAGTAGAATGAGGACCTGAAATGAATGTTTTAACTCTATCCCAAACCTTAACCCTTACCTTAACCAGTAGAATGAGGGCCTGAAATGAATGTTTTAACTATATCCCAAACCTTAACCCTTACCTTAACCAGTAGAATGAGGACCTGAAATGAATGTTTTAACTCTATTCCAAACCTTAACCCTTACCTTAACCAGTAGAATGAGGACCTGAAATGAATGTTTTAACTCTATCCCAAACCTTAACCCTTACCTTAACCAGTAGAATGAGGACCTGAAATGAATGTTTTAACTCTATCCCAAACCTTAACCCTTACCTTAACCAGTAGAATGAGGACCTGAAATGAATGTTTTAACTCTATCCCAAACCTTAACCCTTACCTTAACCAGTAGAATGAGGACCTGAAATTAATGTTTTAACCAGTAGAATGAGGACCCAAACCTTAACCCTTACCTTAACCAGTAGAATGAGGACCTGAAATTAATGTTTTAACTCTATCCCAAACCTTAACCCTTACCTTAACCAGTAGAATGAGGACCTGAAATGAATGTTTTAACTCTATCCCAAACCTTAACCCTTACCTTAACCAGTAGAATGAGGACCTGAAATGAATGTTAACTCTATCCCAAACCTTAACCCTTACCTTAACCAGTAGAATGAGGACCTGAAATGAATGTTTTAACTCTATCCCAAACCTTAACCCTTACCTTAACCAGTAGAATGAGGACCTGAAATGAATGTTTTAACTCTATCCCAAACCTTAACCCTTACCTTAACCAGTAGAATGAGGACCTGAAATGAATGTTTTAACTCTATCCCAAACCTTAACCCTTACCTTAACCAGTAGAATGAGGACCTGAAATGAATGTTTTAACTCTATCCCAAACCTTAACCCTTACCTTAACCAGTAGAATGAGGACCTGAAATGAATGTTTTAACTCTATCCCAAACCTTAACCCTTACCTTAACCAGTAGAATGAGGACCTGAAGTTAATGTTTTAACTCTATCCCAAACCTTAACCCTTACCTTAACCAGTAGAATGAGGAGCTGAAGTTAACCCTTACCTTAACCAGTAGAATGAGGACCTGAAGTTAACCCTTACCTTAACCAGTAGAATGAGGACCTGAAATTAATGTTAACTCTATCCCAAACCTTAACCCTTACCTTAACCAGTAGAATGAGGACCTGAGATGAATGTTAACTCTATCCCAAACCTTAACCCTTACCTTAACCAGTAGAATGAGGACCTGAAATGAATGTTTTAACTCTATCCCAAACCTTAACCCTTACCTTAACCAGTAGAATGAGGACCTGAAATTAATGTTTTAACTCTATCCCAAACCTTAACCCTTACCTTAACCAGTAGAATGAGGACCTGAAATGAATGTTATCTCTATCCCAAACCTTAACCCTTACCTTAACCAGTAGAATGAGGACCTGAAATTAATGTTTTAACTCTATCCCAAACCTTAACCCTTACCTTAACCAGTAGAATGAGGACCTGCAATGAATGTTAACTCTATCCCAAACCTTAACCCTTACCTTAACCAGTAGAATGAGGACCTGAAATGAATGTTTTAACTCTATCCCAAACCTTAACCCTTACCTTAACCAGTAGAATGAGGACCTGAAATGCATGTTTTAACTCTATCCCAAACCTTAACCCTTACCTTAACCAGTAGAATGAGGACCTGAAATGAATGTTTTAACTCTATCCCAAACCTTAACCCTTACCTTAACCAGTAGAATGAGGACCTGAAATGAATGTTAACTCTATCCCAAACCTTAACCCTTACCTTAACCAGTAGAATGAGGACCTGAAATTAATGTTTTAACTCTATCCCAAACCTTAACCCTTACCTTAACCAGTAGAATGAGGACCTGAAATTAATGTTAACTCTATCCCAAACCTTAACCCTTACCTTAACCAGTAGAATGAGGACCTGAAATTAATGTTTTCACTCTATCCCAAACCTTAACCCTTACCTTAACCAGTAGAATGAGGACCTGAGATGAATGTTAACTCTATCCCAAACCTTAACCCTTACCTTAACCAGTAGAATGAGGACCTGAAATTAATGTTTTAACTCTATCCCAAACCTTAACCCTTACCTTAACCAGTAGAATGAGGACCTGAAATTAATGTTAACTCTATCCCAAACCTTAACCCTTACCTTAACCAGTAGAATGAGGACCTGAAATGAATGTTTTAACTCTATCCCAAACCTTAACCCTTACCTTAACCAGTAGAATGAGGACCTGAAATGAATGTTTTAACTCTATCCCAAACCTTAACCCTTACCTTAACCAGTAGAATGAGGACCTGAAATTAATGTTTTAACTCTATCCCAAACCTTAACCCTTACCTTAACCAGTAGAATGAGGACCTGAAATGAATGTTTTAACTCTATCCCAAACCTTAACCCTTACCTTAACCAGTAGAATGAGGACCTGAAATGAATGTTTTAACTCTATCCCAAACCTTAACCCTTACCTTAACCAGTAGAATGAGGACCTGAAATGCATGTTTTAACTCTATCCCAAACCTTAACCCTTACCTTAACCAGTAGAATGAGGACCTGAAATGAATGTTTTAACTCTATCCCAAACCTTAACCCTTACCTTAACCAGTAGAATGAGGACCTGAAATGAATGTTTTAACTCTATCCCAAACCTTAACCCTTACCTTAACCAGTAGAATGAGGACCTGAAATGAATGTTTTAACTCTATCCCAAACCTTAACCCTTACCTTAACCAGTAGAATGAGGACCTGAAATGAATGTTTTAACTCTATCCCAAACCTTAACCCTTACCTTAACCAGTAGAATGAGGAGCTGGTTAACCCTTACCTTAACCAGTAGAATGAGGACCTGAAATTAATGTTTTAACTCTATCCCAAACCTTAACCCTTACCTTAACCAGTAGAATGAGGACCTGAGATGAATGTTTTAACTCTATCCCAAACCTTAACCCTTACCTTAACCAGTAGAATGAGGACCTGAAATGAATGTTTTAACTCTATCCCAAACCTTAACCCTTACCTTAACCAGTAGAATGAGGACCTGAAATGAATGTTTTAACTCTATCCCAAACCTTAACCCTTACCTTAACCAGTAGAATGAGGACCTGAAATTAATGTTTTAACTCTATCCCAAACCTTAACCCTTACCTTAACCAGTAGAATGAGGACCTGAAATGAATGTTTTAACTCTATCCCAAACCTTAACCCTTACCTTAACCAGTAGAATGAGGACCTGAAATGAATGTTTTAACTCTATCCCAAACCTTAACCCTTACCTTAACCAGTAGAATGAGGACCTGAAATGAATGTTTTAACTCTATCCCAAACCTTAACCCTTACCTTAACCAGTAGAATGAGGACCTGAAATGAATGTTTTAACTCTATCCCAAACCTTAACCCTTACCTTAACCAGTAGAATGAGGACCTGAAATGAATGTTTTAACTCTATCCCAAACCTTAACCCTTACCTTAACCAGTAGAATGAGGACCTGAAATGAATGTTTTAACTCTATCCCAAACCTTAACCCTTACCTTAACCAGTAGAATGAGGACCTGAAATGAATGTTTTAACTCTATCCCAAACCTTAACCCTTACCTTAACCAGTAGAATGAGGACCTGAAATGAATGTTTTAACTCTATCCCAAACCTTAACCCTTACCTTAACCAGTAGAATGAGGACCTGAAATGAATGTTTTAACTCTATCCCAAACCTTAACCCTTACCTTAACCAGTAGAATGAGGACCTGAAATGAATGTTTTAACTCTATCCCAAACCTTAACCCTTACCTTAACCAGTAGAATGAGGAGCTGAAGTTAACCCTTACCTTAACCAGTAGAATGAGGACCTGAAATGAATGTTAACTCTATCCCAAACCTTAACCCTTACCTTAACCAGTAGAATGAGGACCTGAAATGAATGTTTTAACTCTATCCCAAACCTTAACCCTTACCTTAACCAGTAGAATGAGGACCTGAAATGAATGTTTTAACTCTATCCCAAACCTTAACCCTTACCTTAACCAGTAGAATGAGGACCTGAAATGAATGTTTTAACTCTATCCCAAACCTTAACCCTTACCTTAACCAGTAGAATGAGGACCTGAAATGAATGTTTTAACTCTATCCCAAACCTTAACCCTTACCTTAACCAGTAGAATGAGGACCTGAAATTAATGTTTTAACTCTATCCCAAACCTTAACCCTTACCTTAACCAGTAGAATGAGGACCTGAAATTAATGTTTTAACTCTATCCCAAACCTTAACCCTTACCTTAACCAGTAGAATGAGGACCTGAAATAATGTTTTAACTCTATCCCAAACCTTAACCCTTACCTTAACCAGTAGAATGAGGACCTGAAATGAATGTTTTAACTCTATCCCAAACCTTAACCCTTACCTTAACCAGTAGAATGAGGACCTGAAATTAATGTTTTAACTCTATCCCAAACCTTAACCCTTACCTTAACCAGTAGAATGAGGACCTGAAATGAATGTTAACTCTATCCCAAACCTTAACCCTTACCTTAACCAGTAGAATGAGGACCTGAAATTAATGTTTTAACTCTATCCCAAACCTTAACCCTTACCTTAACCAGTAGAATGAGGACCTGAAATGAATGTTTTAACTCTATCCCAAACCTTAACCCTTACCTTAACCAGTAGAATGAGGACCTGAAATTAATGTTTTAACTCTATCCCAAACCTTAACCCTTACCTTAACCAGTAGAATGAGGACCTGAAATGAATGTTAACTCTATCCCAAACCTTAACCCTTACCTTAACCAGTAGAATGAGGACCTGAAATGAATGTTTTAACTCTATCCCAAACCTTAACCCTTACCTTAACCAGTAGAATGAGGACCTGAAATGAATGTTTTAACTCTATCCCAAACCTTAACCCTTACCTTAACCAGTAGAATGAGGACCTGAAATGAATGTTTTAACTCTATCCCAAACCTTAACCCTTACCTTAACCAGTAGAATGAGGACCTGAAATGAATGTTTTAACTCTATCCCAAACCTTAACCCTTACCTTAACCAGTAGAATGAGGACCTGAAATGAATGTTTTAACTCTATCCCAAACCTTAACCCTTACCTTAACCAGTAGAATGAGGACCTGAAATGAATGTTTTAACTCTATCCCAAACCTTAACCCTTACCTTAACCAGTAGAATGAGGACCTGAAGTTAACCCTTACCTTAACCAGTAGAATGAGGACCTGAAATTAATGTTTTAACTCTATCCCAAACCTTAACCCTTACCTTAACCAGTAGAATGAGGACCTGAAATGAATGTTTTAACTCTATCCCAAACCTTAACCCTTACCTTAACCAGTAGAATGAGGACCTGAAATGAATGTTTTAACTCTATCCCAAACCTTAACCCTTACCTTAACCAGTAGAATGAGGACCTGAAATGAATGTTAACTCTATCCCAAACCTTAACCCTTACCTTAACCAGTAGAATGAGGACCTGAAATTAATGTTTTAACTCTATCCCAAACCTTAACCCTTACCTTAACCAGTAGAATGAGGACCTGAAATGAATGTTTTAACTCTATCCCAAACCTTAACCCTTACCTTAACCAGTAGAATGAGGACCTGAAATGAATGTTAACTCTATCCCAAACCTTAACCCTTACCTTAACCAGTAGAATGAGGACCTGAAATTAATGTTTTAACTCTATCCCAAACCTTAACCCTTACCTTAACCAGTAGAATGAGGACCTGAAATGAATGTTTTAACTCTATCCCAAACCTTAACCCTTACCTTAACCAGTAGAATGAGGACCTGAAATGAATGTTTTAACTCTATCCCAAACCTTAACCCTTACCTTAACCAGTAGAATGAGGACCTGAAATGAATGTTTTAACTCTATCCCAAACCTTAACCCTTACCTTAACCAGTAGAATGAGGACCTGAAATGAATGTTTTAACTCTATCCCAAACCTTAACCCTTACCTTAACCAGTAGAATGAGGACCTGAAATGAATGTTTTAACTCTATCCCAAACCTTAACCCTTACCTTAACCAGTAGAATGAGGACCTGAAATGAATGTTTTAACTCTATCCCAAACCTTAACCCTTACCTTAACCAGTAGAATGAGGACCTGAAATGAATGTTTTAACTCTATCCCAAACCTTAACCCTTACCTTAACCAGTAGAATGAGGACCTGAAATGAATGTTTTAACTCTATCCCAAACCTTAACCCTTACCTTAACCAGTAGAATGAGGAGCTGAAGTTAACCCTTACCTTAACCAGTAGAATGAGGACCTGAGATGAATGTTTTAACTCTATCCCAAACCTTAACCCTTACCTTAACCAGTAGAATGAGGACCTGAAATTAATGTTTTAACTCTATCCCAAACCTTAACCCTTACCTTAACCAGTAGAATGAGGACCTGCAATGAATGTTAACTCTATCCCAAACCTTAACCCTTACCTTAACCAGTAGAATGAGGACCTGAAATGAATGTTTTAACTCTATCCCAAACCTTAACCCTTACCTTAACCAGTAGAATGAGGACCTGAAATGAATGTTTTAACTCTATCCCAAACCTTAACCCTTACCTTAACCAGTAGAATGAGGACCTGAAATGAATGTTTTAACTCTATCCCAAACCTTAACCCTTACCTTAACCAGTAGAATGAGGACCTGAAATTAATGTTTTAACCAGTAGAATCCCAAACCTTAACCCTTACCTTAACCAGTAGAATGAGGACCTGAAATGAATGTTTTAACTCTATCCCAAACCTTAACACTTACCTTAACCAGTAGAATGAGGACCTGAAATGCATGTTTTAACTCTATCCCAAACCTTAACCCTTACCTTAACCAGTAGAATGAGGACCTGAAATGAATGTTTTAACTCTATCCCAAACCTTAACCCTTACCTTAACCAGTAGAATGAGGACCTGAAATGAATGTTTTAACTCTATCCCAAACCTTAACCCTTACCTTAACCAGTAGAATGAGGACCTGAAATGAATGTTTTAACTCTATCCCAAACCTTAACCCTTACCTTAACCAGTAGAATGAGGACCTGAAATGCATGTTTTAACTCTATCCCAAACCTTAACCCTTACCTTAACCAGTAGAATGAGGACCTGAAATGAATGTTTTAACTCTATCCCAAACCTTAACCCTTACCTTAACCAGTAGAATGAGGACCTGAAATGAATGTTTTAACTCTATCCCAAACCTTAACCCTTACCTTAACCAGTAGAATGAGGACCTGAAATGAATGTTTTAACTCTATCCCAAACCTTAACCCTTACCTTAACCAGTAGAATGAGGACCTGAAATGAATGTTTTAACTCTATCCCAAACCTTAACCCTTACCTTAACCAGTAGAATGAGGACCTGAAATGAATGTTTTAACTCTATCCCAAACCTTAACCCTTACCTTAACCAGTAGAATGAGGAGCTGAAATTAATGTTTTAACCTAGAATCCCAAACCTTAACCCTTACCTTAACCAGTAGAATGAGGACCTGAAATTAATGTTTTAACTCTATCCCAAACCTTAACCCTTACCTTAACCAGTAGAATGAGGACCTGAAATGAATGTTTTAACTCTATCCCAAACCTTAACCCTTACCTTAACCAGTAGAATGAGGACCTGAAATGAATGTTTTAACTCTATCCCAAACCTTAACCCTTACCTTAACCAGTAGAATGAGGACCTGAAATGAATGTTTTAACTCTATCCCAAACCTTAACCCTTACCTTAACCAGTAGAATGAGGACCTGAAATGCATGTTTTAACTCTATCCCAAACCTTAACCCTTACCTTAACCAGTAGAATGAGGACCTGAAATGAATGTTTTAACTCTATCCCAAACCTTAACCCTTACCTTAACCAGTATAATGAGGACCTGAAATGAATGTTTTAACTCTATCCCAAACCTTAACCCTTACCTTAACCAGTAGAATGAGGACCTGAAATGAATGTTTTAACTCTATCCCAAACCTTAACCCTTACCTTAACCAGTAGAATGAGGACCTGAAGTTAATGTTTTAACTCTATCCCAAACCTTAACCCTTACCTTAACCAGTAGAATGAGGAGCTGAAGTTAACCCTTACCTTAACCAGTAGAATGAGGACCTGAAGTTAACCCTTACCTTAACCAGTAGAATGAGGACCTGAAATTAATGTTAACTCTATCCCAAACCTTAACCCTTACCTTAACCAGTAGAATGAGGACCTGAAATGAATGTTTTAACTCTATCCCAAACCTTAACCCTTACCTTAACCAGTAGAATGAGGACCTGAAATGAATGTTTTAACTCTATCCCAAACCTTAACCCTTACCTTAACCAGTAGAATGAGGACCTGAAATGAATGTTTTAACTCTATCCCAAACCTTAACCCTTACCTTAACCAGTAGAATGAGGACCTGAAATGAATGTTTTAACTCTCCCAAATCCCAAACCTTAACCCTTACCTTAACCAGTAGAATGAGGACCTGAAATTAATGTTTTAACTCTATCCCAAACCTTAACCCTTACCTTAACCAGTAGAATGAGGACCTGAAATGAATGTTTTAACTCTATCCCAAACCTTAACCCTTACCTTAACCAGTAGAATGAGGACCTGAAATGAATGTTAACTCTATCCCAAACCTTAACCCTTACCTTAACCAGTAGAATGAGGACCTGAAATGAATGTTTTAACTCTATCCCAAACCTTAACCCTTACCTTAACCAGTAGAATGAGGACCTGAAATTAATGTTTTAACTCTATCCCAAACCTTAACCCTTACCTTAACCAGTAGAATGAGGACCTGAAATGAATGTTTTAACTCTATCCCAAACCTTAACCCTTACCTTAACCAGTAGAATGAGGACCTGAAATGAATGTTTTAACTCTATCCCAAACCTTAACCCTTACCTTAACCAGTAGAATGAGGACCTGAAATGAATGTTTTAACTCTATCCCAAACCTTAACCCTTACCTTAACCAGTAGAATGAGGACCTGAAATGAATGTTTTAACTCTATCCCAAACCTTAACCCTTACCTTAACCAGTAGAATGAGGAGCTGAAGTTAACCCTTACCTTAACCAGTAGAATGAGGACCTGAAGTTAACCCTTACCTTAACCAGTAGAATGAGGACCTGAAATTAATGTTTTAACTCTATCCCAAACCTTAACCCTTACCTTAACCAGTAGAATGAGGACCTGAAATGAATGTTTTAACTCTATCCCAAACCTTAACCCTTACCTTAACCAGTAGAATGAGGACCTGAAATGAATGTTTTAACTCTATCCCAAACCTTAACCCTTACCTTAACCAGTAGAATGAGGACCTGAAATGAATGTTTTAACTCTATCCCAAACCTTAACCCTTACCTTAACCAGTAGAATGAGGACCTGAAATGAATGTTTTAACTCTATCCCAAACCTTAACCCTTACCTTAACCAGTAGAATGAGGACCTGAAATTAATGTTTTAACTCTATCCCAAACCTTAACCCTTACCTTAACCAGTAGAATGAGGACCTGAAATGAATGTTTTAACTCTATCCCAAACCTTAACCCTTACCTTAACCAGTAGAATGAGGACCTGAAATGAATGTTAACTCTATCCCAAACCTTAACCCTTACCTTAACCAGTAGAATGAGGACCTGAAATGAATGTTTTAACTCTATCCCAAACCTTAACCCTTACCTTAACCAGTAGAATGAGGACCTGAAATGCATGTTTTAACTCTATCCCAAACCTTAACCCTTACCTTAACCAGTAGAATGAGGACCTGAAATGAATGTTTTAACTCTATCCCAAACCTTAACCCTTACCTTAACCAGTAGAATGAGGACCTGAAATTAATGTTTTAACTCTATCCCAAACCTTAACCCTTACCTTAACCAGTAGAATGAGGACCTGAAATGAATGTTAACTCTATCCCAAACCTTAACCCTTACCTTAACCAGTAGAATGAGGACCTGAAATTAATGTTTTAACTCTATCCCAAACCTTAACCCTTACCTTAACCAGTAGAATGAGGACCTGAAATGAATGTTAACTCTATCCCAAACCTTAACCCTTACCTTAACCAGTAGAATGAGGACCTGAAATGAATGTTTTAACTCTATCCCAAACCTTAACCCTTACCTTAACCAGTAGAATGAGGACCTGAAATGAATGTTTTAACTCTATCCCAAACCTTAACCCTTACCTTAACCAGTAGAATGAGGACCTGAAATTAATGTTTTAACTCTATCCCAAACCTTAACCCTTACCTTAACCAGTAGAATGAGGACCTGAAATGAATGTTTTAACTCTATCCCAAACCTTAACCCTTACCTTAACCAGTAGAATGAGGACCTGAAATTAATGTTTTAACTCTATCCCAAACCTTAACCCTTACCTTAACCAGTAGAATGAGGACCTGAAATGAATGTTTTAACTCTATCCCAAACCTTAACCCTTACCTTAACCAGTAGAATGAGGACCTGAAATGAATGTTTTAACTCTATCCCAAACCTTAACCCTTACCTTAACCAGTAGAATGAGGACCTGAAATGAATGTTTTAACTCTATCCCAAACCTTAACCCTTACCTTAACCAGTAGAATGAGGACCTGAAATGAATGTTTTAACTCTATCCCAAACCTTAACCCTTACCTTAACCAGTAGAATGAGGACCTGAAATGAATGTTTTAACTCTATCCCAAACCTTAACCCTTACCTTAACCAGTAGAATGAGGACCTGAAATGAATGTTTTAACTCTATCCCAAACCTTAACCCTTACCTTAACCAGTAGAATGAGGACCTGAAATGAATGTTTTAACTCTATCCCAAACCTTAACCCTTACCTTAACCAGTAGAATGAGGAGCTGAATGTTTTAACCCTTACCTTAACCAGTAGAATGAGGACCTGAAATGAATGTTTTAACTCTATCCCAAACCTTAACCCTTACCTTAACCAGTAGAATGAGGACCTGAAATGAATGTTTTAACTCTATCCCAAACCTTAACCCTTACCTTAACCAGTAGAATGAGGACCTGAAATGAATGTTTTAACTCTATCCCAAACCTTAACCCTTACCTTAACCAGTAGAATGAGGACCTGAAATGAATGTTAACTCTATCCCAAACCTTAACCCTTACCTTAACCAGTAGAATGAGGACCTGAAATTAATGTTTTAACTCTATCCCAAACCTTAACCCTTACCTTAACCAGTAGAATGAGGACCTGAAATGAATGTTTTAACTCTATCCCAAACCTTAACCCTTACCTTAACCAGTAGAATGAGGACCTGAAATGAATGTTAACTCTATCCCAAACCTTAACCCTTACCTTAACCAGTAGAATGAGGACCTGAAATTAATGTTTTAACTCTATCCCAAACCTTAACCCTTACCTTAACCAGTAGAATGAGGACCTGCAATGAATGTTAACTCTATCCCAAACCTTAACCCTTACCTTAACCAGTAGAATGAGGACCTGAAATGAATATTTTAACTCTATCCCAAACCTTAACCCTTACCTTAAC
Organism: Oncorhynchus nerka; assembly: GCF_034236695.1. Taxonomy (NCBI): domain Eukaryota; kingdom Metazoa; phylum Chordata; class Actinopteri; order Salmoniformes; family Salmonidae; genus Oncorhynchus; species Oncorhynchus nerka. The sequence goes on along the minus strand of NC_088410.1, from coordinate 21,428,457 downwards.
CAGTAGAATGAGGACCTGAAATGCATGTTTTAACTCTATCCCAAACCTTAACCCTTACCTTAACCAGTAGAATGAGGACCTGAAATGAATGTTTTAACTCTATCCCAAACCTTAACCCTTACCTTAACCAGTAGAATGAGGACCTGAAATGAATGTTTTAACTCTATCCCAAACCTTAACCCTTACCTTAACCAGTAGAATGAGGACCTGAAATGAATGTTTTAACTCTATCCCAAACCTTAACCCTTACCTTAACCAGTAGAATGAGGACCTGAAATGAATGTTTTAACTCTATCCCAAACCTTAACCCTTACCTTAACCAGTAGAATGAGGACCTGAAATGAATGTTTTAAATCTATCCCAAACCTTAACCCTTACCTTAACCAGTAGAATGAGGAGCTGAAGTTAACCCTTACCTTAACCAGTAGAATGAGGACCTGAGATGAATGTTAACTCTATCCCAAACCTTAACCCTTACCTTAACCAGTAGAATGAGGACCTGAAATTAATGTTTTAACTCTATCCCAAACCTTAACCCTTACCTTAACCAGTAGAATGAGGACCTGCAATGAATGTTAACTCTATCCCAAACCTTAACCCTTACCTTAACCAGTAGAATGAGGACCTGAAATGAATGTTTTAACTCTATCCCAAACCTTAACCCTTACCTTAACCAGTAGAATGAGGACCTGAAATGAATGTTTTAACTCTATCCCAAACCTTAACCCTTACCTTAACCAGTAGAATGAGGACCTGAAATGAATGTTTTAACTCTATCCCAAACCTTAACCCTTACCTTAACCAGTAGAATGAGGAGCTGAAGTTAACCCTTACCTTAACCAGTAGAATGAGGACCTGAAGTTAACCCTTACCTTAACCAGTAGAATGAGGACCTGAAATGAATGTTTTAACTCTATCCCAAACCTTAACACTTACCTTAACCAGTAGAATGAGGACCTGAAATGCATGTTTTAACTCTATCCCAAACCTTAACCCTTACCTTAACCAGTAGAATGAGGACCTGAAATGAATGTTTTAACTCTATCCCAAACCTTAACCCTTACCTTAACCAGTAGAATGAGGACCTGAAATGAATGTTTTAACTCTATCCCAAACCTTAACCCTTACCTTAACCAGTAGAATGAGGACCTGAAATGAATGTTTTAACTCTATCCCAAACCTTAACCCTTACCTTAACCAGTAGAATGAGGACCTGAAATGAATGTTTTAACTCTATCCCAAACCTTAACCCTTACCTTAACCAGAAGAATGAGGACCTGAAATGAATGTTTTAACTCTATCCCAAACCTTAACCCTTACCTTAACCAGTAGAATGAGGACCTGAAATGAATGTTTTAACTCTATCCCAAACCTTAACCCTTACCTTAACCAGTAGAATGAGGAGCTGAAGTTAACCCTTACCTTAACCAGTAGAATGAGGACCTGAAATTAATGTTTTAACTCTATCCCAAACCTTAACCCTTACCTTAACCAGTAGAATGAGGACCTGAGATGAATGTTAACCCTATCCCAAACCTTAACCCTTACCTTAACCAGTAGAATGAGGACCTGAAATGAATGTTTTAACTCTATCCCAAACCTTAACCCTTACCTTAACCAGTAGAATGAGGACCTGAAATGAATGTTAACTCTATCCCAAACCTTAACCCTTACCTTAACCAGTAGAATGAGGACCTGAAATGAATGTTTTAACTCTATCCCAAACCTTAACCCTTACCTTAACCAGTAGAATGAGGACCTGAAATGAATGTTAACTCTATCCCAAACCTTAACCCTTACCTTAACCAGTAGAATGAGGACCTGAAATTAATGTTTTAACTCTATCCCAAACCTTAACCCTTACCTTAACCAGTAGAATGAGGACCTGAAATGAATGTTAACTCTATCCCAAACCTTAACCCTTACCTTAACCAGTAGAATGAGGACCTGAAATGAATGTTTTAACTCTATCCCAAACCTTAACCCTTACCTTAACCAGTAGAATGAGGACCTGAAATGAATGTTTTAACTCTATCCCAAACCTTAACCCTTACCTTAACCAGTAGAATGAGGACCTGAAATGAATGTTTTAACTCTATCCCAAACCTTAACCCTTACCTTAACCAGTAGAATGAGGACCTGAAGTTAATGTTTTAACTCTATCCCAAACCTTAACCCTTACCTTAACCAGTATAATGAGTGACTGAACTTAACCCTTACCTTAACCAGTAGAATGAGGACCTGAAATGAATGTTTTAACTCTATCCCAAACCTTAACCCTTACCTTAACCAGTAGAATGAGGACCTGAAATGAATGTTTTAACTCTATCCCAAACCTTAACCCTTACCTTAACCAGTAGAATGAGGACCTGAAATGAATGTTTTAACTCTATCCCAAACCTTAACCCTTACCTTAACCATTAGAATGAGGACCTGAAATGAATGTTTTAACTCTATCCCAAACCTTAACCCTTACCTTAACCAGTAGAATGAGGACCTGAAATGAATGTTTTAACTCTATCCCAAACCTTAACCCTTACCTTAACCAGTAGAATGAGGACCTGAAATGAATGTTAACTCTATCCCAAACCTTAACCCTTACCTTAACCAGTAGAATGAGGACCTGAAATTCATGTTTTAACTCTATCCCAAACCTTAACCCTTACCTTAACCAGTAGAATGAGGACCTGAAATTAATGTTTTAACTCTATCCCAAACCTTAACCCTTACTTTAACCAGTAGAATGAGGACCTGAAATTAACCCTTACCTTAACCAGTAGAATGATGACCTGAAATTCATGTTAACTCTATCCCAAACCTTAACCCTTACCTTAACCAGTAGAATGAGTGACTGAACTTAACCCTTACCTTAACCAGTAGAATGAGGACCTGAAATGAATGTTTTAACTCTATACCAAACCTTAACCCTTACCTTAACCAGTAGAATGAGGACCTGAAATGAATGTTTTAACTCTATCCCAAACCTTAACCAGTAGAATGAGTGACTGAACTTAACCCTTACCTTAACCAGTAGAATGAGTGACTGAACTTAACCCTTACCTTAACCATTTAGAATGAGTGACTGAATTTACCCCATTTTGGAGAAATGGAGCGATACAGAGCAACAGGAGAAAAACACTTTGAAATGACATTTGGAGAATGTGGATGAATGTCTAATTCTGCAGTGAGACTGTGAGAGCTTGTTTGCCCCCCCAAAGAAAAGAGAAAAAAAAGATGGAGAGTCCTTTTGGAGCTTTAGGCACAACGAGAGGAATACATATTTGATACGAGGATGACCTATTTCCTATGCCCTGAAAAGCTGTCTTTTCTCTCTATTTACCCCACTCTCTAATGCTGAGGCCTCTTTCCCCAGGCCCTGTACAAAACAGAGAGAAGGAGGGATGGAGAGGTTAAGAGAGATGAAGTGTGTGGAACAGAGAGAGGTTGAGATGGAGAGAGAAAGAGTTTGTGTGAGATGGACAGAGCGAGAGAGAGAGAGAGAGAGACAGAGAGAGAGAGAGAGAGAGAGAGAGAGAGAGAGAAGTTCATTACTTTAACAGTAGAGTTAGCTCATCATCATGTCATCTCTGCAATGTGCCAAACCCTGCAGAGGGACAACAGGACAGGAGATTAAGAGCCACATACAGTGGGGCAAAAAAGTATTTAGTCAATTGTGCCAGTTCTCCCACTTAAAAAGATGAGAGAGGCCTGTAATTTTCATCATAGGTACACTTAAACTATGACAGACAAAATGAGAAAAAAATTCCAGAAAATCACATTGTAGGATTTTTTATGAATTTATTTGCAAATTATGGTGGAAAATAAGTATTTGGTCACCTAGAATTCAACAGACAGGAAGAACAAAGGACAGATGAAAATCGTAAAGAATAGACCAAGAGAGGAAGAGATGGATAAATACAGAGAGAGAGAGTGACAGAGCGAGAGTAGATTAGAAGTACTAAATCACAGGATGACTGGCGTGTCAGGGGGAGGGAGGCCTGTGAGAACAGCAGGTTTGTTTACTTCCTGTTAGTATTCTTGGAGGGTGGTACTTAACCCTCGCTGACCAATGCTCTATCTGCAATTAACACACATTACACTACACACACACACTACAGACGTACACATACCCCGTACAATACTGAACTAAACACATGTATAAATACTGTTTATACAGTAATATTTCCCTAAAATAGCCTACCCACACACACACACACACACACACACACACACACACACACACACACACACACACACTACTAAGACTGCCCTGAACAACACAAAACTGATCAACATACACAGACTGAAAGGAGGACAATCAGATCATTATTTTCACAACAAAATTTATTAGAAGAATAGTGGTTTTGAAAAGAAGCTCTAGCATCATACCACCTTACAGAACGGTACAGCTGAAATGTGTTGCCAAAATGGCATTTATTCCAAATTTCAATAATAACAGAACCAGTCAAATATTTGTTTAACACATGCACAAAGACGGATCTAATCAGCCCGAAGTTCAATGCAAAATAAAAAAACAAATAACAGACCACAGATTTTTTTTAAATTTTTTATCACATTAGATGACAGATTTTTTTATTATTTCATTCGGCCCATTTAGTAAAATCTGATTTTGCATTAAAAAAATGGGGGAAACAAAAACAGATAGTGTATTCAATCAACCTATCATTCAATCAACAAATCAATCAAACATAATTAATGTGATCCTCTTTTAAGTGCTCAATTAAAAACGGACATCGATCAATCATACAAGCCTAGAATAAAAACTCCAACTCACACAGTACAAAAAGTTTTGGATAAATGTACATAAACAAAAACAACAGTAAGAGAAAAATATTTAAATTATACAATGTTCTGCCCAAACTGTAAACAGTAGTAGATATTGAAAAAAATGAGGTCCATTCCAGTTTCTATGGAGAAAGAGAGAGAAAGCCTTCCGGGTGTGAGGTACAGGGTTGGACTCCCAGAAAGAACCCGAGTATAAAAACGAGCTATAAGGAACTGTTCTATAACAGGGGGCGAGACATTGCTTTCCACAACAACAGCGCCCCCTATCTACTCCATCTGGATAGCATGAGGTATATCAACAAACCCAGACATCTCTCTCGGAAATACAGAGGAAACGCCAGGCCCCGAATAGAGGGCATCAGTTCACTTGTTAGAAAGTAGAGTTAGCTAGTAAATTAGCAAAGCCTTAGCTAGGAAAAGTCACCAAGTAAGTAAGTAGAAGTATTTCATTCGTTAAGAATGAACCGGTCTCGGATCATACCTGCAGTAGGGCTATCTAGAGAAGTCAGACACCCAGCGTTTGAAAACCTTTTTAAGAACACCGACCAAACTGATATCTCCATCGCTGGCATCACAAACCAGCACCAGACCACACCAGCACCGACGCCAGCACCACACCAAACATTCAGAATATATAAAGAAGGATTGCCAAGTTCAAACGCAAAATATGAAGACTTAAAAACCAAAGTCAGAAGGTCATTTTGAAAACATGTGGCCAGGTAGGCACGCAACAAAAGATGTACGTAGGCTTACCAGAATAGCAGAACGTTTGCTGAAGTCCCACACAACGGCAAGCCAGTTAGTCATCCATCATCAACCACTCAGCAGCACTTTGAACAAAACAAGCACAAAAAGCTGCAAACAAAACAAGCCAACTGATATATACATGTTTCATTTTTGTCGCAAAACTTCAAAGGAACTGCGAATAAACTGACTTTTCAGTTGACTTGGCTGGCTGTGGATGATAGTTTCTCCCTCAACTTGATGACTGCGGTTTTAGAAGTTCCAGAGGTGCTTTTTGTTCAGGTCAGACGGTTCTGTGAGGTGATTTGTTGATGTTCTGAGAAGATTCCAGCGCTAACGCTGACGTTTGATTGATTGGCAGGTGAGCCAGAAGGCAGTACTCACACTGTTGTGTTCAGAGGTGTTGTGTTTGTCAGAGAGGGAGGTTACACCTCTAATGAGGTGGCAGTCAAAGTGTCATGTCAGCTTATAAAGGTACAGTAGCTTGTCATAAGTATCTAGGACCTGTTATGTCATGCTTATGACAGTGTTACGTAGCCTTACGGCAGTGTTAAGTAGCCGCCATGTGGTCCCCAGTATATAAGCCACAGAGTCTGAGGCACGGTGCGTAGAGAGGGCAGTTTACGTGCTATGAGGACCCTCTCCACCTGAGCTGAGAAGTAGATAGACATTCATTAGATGTGGAATCTTAATCTACATTTTATAAAATAGAATTACATGTTTTTTTTTGAGGGACCAAGGGAGAAAACAAAAGACAAAATAAAATTAAAGTAAGTTTTCAGGACACTAGACATTTTCTTTTTACAGTGAATAATAATACAAAAGTAATATAAAAAATAAAAAATGAAATAATCATAATAACTAAAAATAACTACAGATCACTGCTAGGCCTCAGAATCTAGAGAAAGTACCTGAATAGAGTGAGAGCAGTGTTATCTTAATTCCCTGAGGATGTCTGGGTAACGTAGTGTCTGGGCTGAGGGTGTCTGGGTAACGTAGTGTCTGGGCTGAGGGTGTCAGGGTAACGTTGTGTCTGGGCTGAGGGTGTCTGGGTAACGTAGTGTCTGGGCTGAGGGTGTCTGGGTAACGTAGTGTCTGGGCTGAGGGTGTCTGCGTAACGTAGTGTCTGGGCTGAGGATGTCTGGCTAATGTATTGTCTTGGCTGAGGATTTCTGGGACATGTAGTGTCTTGTCTGTGAGGCAGAGAGTGGGTGATATAATTCTTTCTATAGAAAGCATTGAAGGCTGCATTCAGAACTGTAACGCTTCGGCCTTGCACTATTAAACCAGTGTCAGGGTTCCAAAAACGTTAAAAAGAGCACTGATAGTTCTGTGTTGCAAACGCAGCTCAGGCTACAGTATGGTTGGAGGGCACAGGCTTCACAGGCCCGACAAGAGGAAACTAAAAGCATTTCACACCACCAAGCAGCAACACACTCACACACTCACACACTCACAATTGTTTCTTCTTTTTTTTTTACTTTAAAGAAGGAAAAAGTTATTCTGAAAAGAGCTTAAGCAACAAAAAAACACTACGAGAGCAGTTGCAGCGACTAAAACTAACCTTAAGGTCACACCTCTTTCTGAGAAAAGGACGGCTTCTCTCAAGGGCAAATATGTCATATCTAAACATTGGAATCTGTCCTGCGTACATTCCACTTTCGTAAACAACTGCCCGCTCCAGCAACAATCTTTTACAATGTACGTACACTGGCATGCAAAAAATATCCAACCAATCGGAATCCTTGTGTTGCTCCAATTGGACTCTGATTGGACACTGAAGGAGGTATATCAAGTGACATCACTGAATGCATATCCTCTTCTCCTTCCTTCCTTCCTTCCTTCCTTCCTTCCTTCCTTCCTTCTTTAATCTGTGCCAAATCCAACTTGAAAAACACAAGACTTTAGTCAGGAGTTGACATATCGTAGGCTACACCTAACCTGATTAAGGACAGATGATAATGGGACCATGACGTGCTATTCTTCTGTTTCATAAATATACTGTCTTTACAGTGTCATTTCAACCCCCCCCCCCTTCACATAATCAGGTTTCAAAAGACTAGCTACCTACTCTAAAAGCTCCACTTGTTTAAACTCCGCCACCCCCTGCCCACTGCTACATCATGAGGAGAATACATGCAACATACAGTCAGAAAGAGAGCCATGGGAGTGATATCTAACATACAGTCAGAAAGAGAGCCATGGGAGTGATATCTAACATACAGTCAGAAAGAGAGCCATGGGAGTGATATCTAACATACAGTCAGAAAGAGAGCCATGGGAGTGATATCTAACATACAGTCAGAAAGAGAGCCATGGGAGTGATATCTAACATACAGTCAGAAAGAGAGCCATGGGAGTGATATCTAACATACAGTCAAAAAGAGAGTCATGGGAGTGATATCTAACATACAGTCAGAAAGAGAGTCATTGGGAGTGATATCTAACATACAGTCAGAAAGAGAGCCATGGGAGTGATATCTAACATACAGTCAGAAAGAGAGTCATGGGAGTGATATCTAACATACAGTCAGAAAGAGAGTCATGGGAGTGATATCTAACATACAGTCAGAAAGAGAGCCATGGGAGTGATATCTAACATACAGTCAGAAAGAGAGCCATGGGAGTGATATCTAACATACAGTCAGAAAGAGAGCCATGGGAGTGATATCTAACATACAGTCAGAAAGAGAGCCATGGGAGTGATATCTAACATACAGTCAGAAAGAGAGCCATGGGAGTGATATCTAACATACAGTCAGAAAGAGAGTCATGGGAGTGATATCTAACATACAGTCAGAAAGAGAGCCATGGGAGTGATATCTAACATACAGTCAGAAAGAGAGCCATGGGAGTGATATCTAACATACAGTCAGAAAGAGAGTCATGGGAGTGATATCTAACATACAGTCAGAAAGAGAGTCATGGGAGTGATATCTAACATACAGTCAGAAAGAGAGCCATGGGAGTGATATCTAACATACAGTCAGAAAGAGAGCCATGGGAGTGATATCTAACATACCGCACTAGACTTTTGTTCCCTGAATCAAACAAAGGAAACGGTTGTTTTTCCCCTTCCACAAGATACGTATGTATCTGTCTTTAGGAGATCTGTATATATACAATGCATTGTGTGTTGTGTGTTATACATATATGTACATATATAGTATCTGTTTGTCTTCCATCTGTCAAGTTAGAATCGTGAGGTTAGTTTGTGTCGTTACATTCAGTTTTAATGATGAGAATGTAGATGATAAATCAAAAAGAGGTATCCAAAAGGAAAGAAATGGGGATTATAGGACTTTAACAGATTGACCTTCGGCCTCTGAGCATCTCTAGTTTCAAAATAATGAAAGAGAAGAGACGAGGAAACCGAGCTCCAGATATAGATGAAGATATTTTCTCTCTCTTGACTTCAGGATCAAACGAGATCCCAAAATGAATTCTAGAATGTGAATTAGTGTTCCTTTCACTCCCAATCACCTCCTTCTCTCTTTATCTCTGGCTCCAGGGAGGGACTGAAGGAGAGACCCGTCTTAAAAAGTCCCCAGAACAAGAAAGAAAAGAAGCTATGACACGTCCACTATGTGCTACATGCCGTGTGAGGGATAAAAGAGGAAATAACAGAGGAAAAAGCACGTGGAGCATCAAGAGGACAGGAACTAACAACGCCATGGCGGCTGTCAAGCTTTACATGGATTTATATTCTGAGGTATTCTGCGTTGTAAGGTTTATTTTTTGAAGTTGTTGCACACCAACACCATACAATGACAATAGACGAGACAATGAAACAAATCAATTCCTTTCCCCGTGAAATTGGCGTTCTATTTTTTACAATCCTTGCTGTTTATAAAGCACTAAAAGAAAATAGGTATTTGGCTGAAATCGTGTGGTAATTAGTTAACAAAAGGCTGTATAAAGAAGAGCTAAGTCAAAGTGGTCAAAGTCTGGCTTTCAAGAATGGATATCATATCCCTCTTTGGCCAGAGTAGAGAGTAAGTATTGTGTTCACACACAGACGGTCGGCAGATCTCTTTTCTTAGTACAGATCTACGAATGTACATGACTGGAAATTCTTCTTCAACTGTAAAACAGGGTTCATCTTATTCGCCACATGTTCTTTACCAGAGCTGCTCTAAAACACCTGGCAGGTGTCCCTCTGACATCTGGTTGATCTGTGGTCCTGAGTCAGAGCTGCTCTAGAAGTCTGAACTAAAACACCTGGCAGATGTCCCTCTGACATCTGGTTGTTCTGTGGTCCTGAGTCAGAGCTGCTCTAGAAGTCTGAACTAAAACACCTGGCAGATGTCCCTCTGACATCTGGTTGATCTGTGGTCCTGAGTCAGAGCTGCTCTTCAGTCAAACCCTTTTAATACACTGCTGCAGTATCTGATAGTATCTCCACACGACGACGACGACAAACCAGAACCAAAGAATACAGAAGGCTTGTGGTTGTCAAAGAAACCAGCGTTGAAACAAAACGGACGGTTCGAAAGCTAGAAACACGGCAGGCATTATCAACTTCAACTAGACATTAACAAACAAATTAGATGTTTTTTTGTTTTTCATAGAAACCCCGAAATCTTACAAGCGAAGGGGTTACCCCCCCATCTTCCCGATCACCGCTTCCCGACCCCCTTTCCAATAGTCAAGCATATGGACGGTTCATCACTACCCAATTGACCCTCATCCCTGTAACGTCACTCACAACCAACAAAATACCAAACGTTCTTGTCAATCTGTACAGAAAGCCCTTGAGCCTATACTACCCCACCCCATATACCCTCCCCAACAGTCTTCCACCAGGCAAGCTGAGGTAGCAGAAACCAGAGACATCGTCTGGCGCACTATTCCCTACAAAGTGCACTACTTTTGACCAGGGCCCCTCTAAGTCAAGCAGACAGGCAGAAAAGCCAGAAGAGTCACCGAAGCAATAGACACGCATCCAATCCAAAACCAGCGAGAGACAGAAAGAGAAGGACCTTTGCGTCACTATGCATTGTGGTGAAGCAGTAATCACCTTGTGAAGGATACAATAGGAATGTAGGGGAGAGGGGAAAAGACGGAGATGGCAGACAAATTCACACCATCCATTCAAAACTTTCAAACGTATTGGCAGATGGCATCATTTCTGATGAGACATCTTGCATCCTTTACATTGGGATACAGGTGGGGGAAACAGGTGTTAAGAAACAAACAACAGTTCAAACACATCTAGAATCTTTTGATATTGATATGAAACATCGTGGGCCAATTACAGGCCTCCCCAGTGTTGGGAACCAGGGGAGGAAGGAATAACAGACATCAGGAGAAACACTTTGAAAGAAGAGAGAGAGAGAGAGAGAGACATCGACCATTTCCTTGAGAAAAGGTGAATAAAACAGAAGAGACACACCTCCGCCTGAGAAGGATGTTGCTGCTCCATTGTTATAGCAACATGCAAGGGCACCCCATTCCAGGACAACAGCTTCTGCCAAAGAACACTGAGAGTTTGATTAGCTTTCCTTCTAATTGTTTCTCCATACCTTTGCTATTCAATTGTTTTTATCTTTGTATCATTCCGCCCCATCCTGAAATCTATTCACCTTCTTTGGATCCAAGGTGATCTTTTTTCGTTTATTTACTTTGAATGCTCTGTTGTGTTTCTCTGGGCGATGAGGCAAATTCAGTCCTACATTATCTGTTAAAGACTGCTATCTGCAGTGTGGGGGTGGGGACACTAACCTTGGAAAGGCTCTCTCCTCTCTGCCTCTACAGTACAGCCCCTCATTTACCCTACAACCCCTAGTCCAGATATATCTGACTGTAGCAAGACTCCCTACAACCCCTAGTCCAGATATATCTGACTGTAGCAAGACTCCCTACAACCCCTAGTCCAGATATATCTGACTGTAGCAAGACTCCCTACAACCCCTAGTCCAGATATATCTGACTGTAGCAAGACACCCTTCAACCCCTAGTCCAGATATATCTGACTGTAGCAAGACTCCCTACAACCCCTAGTCCAGATATATCTGACTGTAGCAAGACTCCCTACAACCCCTAGTCCAGATATATCTGACTGTAGCAAGACACTCTACAACCCCTAGTCCAGATATATCTGACTGTAGCAAGACACTCTACAACCCCTAGTCCAGATATATCTGACTGTAGCAAGACTCCCTACAACCCCTAGTCCAGATATATCTGACTGTAGCAAGACTCCCTACAACCCCTAGTCCAGATATATCTGACTGTAGCAAGACACTCTACAACCCCTAGTCCAGATATATCTGACTGTAGCAAGACTCCCTACAACCCCTAGTCCAGATATATCTGACTGTAGCAAGACACTCTACAACCCCTAGTCCAGATATATCTGACTGTAGCAAGACTCCCTACAACCCCTAGTCCAGATATATCTGACTGTAGCAAGACTCCCTACAACCCCTAGTCCAGATATATCTGACTGTAGCAAGACTCCCTACAACCCCTAGTCCACATATATCTGACTGTAGCAAGACACCCTTCAACCCCTAGTCCAGATATATCTGACTGTAGCAAGACTCCCTACAACCCATAGTCCAGATATATCTGACTGTAGCAAGACTCCCTACAACCCTTAGTCCAGATATATCTGACTGTAGCAAGACTCCCTACAACCCCTAGTCCAGATATATCTGACTGTAGCAAGACTCCCTTCAACCCCTAGTCCAGATATATCTGACTGTAGCAAGACTCCCTACAACCCCTAGTCCAGATATATCTGACTGTAGCAAGACTCCCTTCAACCCCTAGTCCAGATATATCTGACTGTAGCAAGACTCCCTACAACCCCTAGTCCAGATATATCTGACTGTAGCAAGACTCCCTTCAACCCCTAGTCCAGATATATCTGACTGCAGCAAGACTCCCTACAACCCCTAGTCCAGATATATCTGACTGTAGCAAGACACCCTTCAACCCCTAGTCCAGATATATCTGACTGCAGCAAGACTCCCTACAACCCCTAGTCCAGATATATCTGACTGTAGCAAGACACCCTTCAACCCCTAGTCCAGATATATCTGACTGTAGCAAGACTCCCTACAACCCCTAGTCCAGATATATCTGACTGTAGCAAGACACTCAAAGTGTTGTTTGGGGGTAGCTGGGAATTGGTATGATCGCAAGCAGCTCAACATCATTCCAGACGGAAGGTGTGCCTCACTTTTCAATTCCAACCAACGTTTCTCTCTTCAACAAAACCAAAGCACTGTTTGCTTTAAAATGTTTCACAAATCACACAGAAAAGCCCTCAAGTTGCAGTTAGCAGGCGGGTGGTACTTGCACCTTGACAAATGCTGAGACTTTTACAACATTTAAAAAACAAACTTGGTGTGGAAAAAGTATACATTTGACAAAATACTATATTTTTGCCATTCTTGAAATTTGCCAAATTAAATAAAAATAGCAAATTACGCAAAGAGGCAGGGGAAAGTCACGACACAAAGTCACCACTACACAAACAAATCAGAGCCAGAGTTAAAGACGGGTTCTTGGTGGTGAGGGTTGGGACCAGTGTTATAGGGGCCCACTGAGCCGGACTGGACTGGAGATAGATACGAAGCAAAGGGGGCTGTTTGACAGAATAAGGGAGGCAGAGCCTTCACCAGCCAAGTTACAAGCCTGATATTTCTCCTGCTCTCAGGAGTGTCACACCCACCAGGTTCTATAAAGGACACGGCAGAGGTTTATAATTGTACATGTAACCCACCCACACGAAGTGTGGATACCTGATGAAGAGTGTGTGTGTGAGTCAATACATATAGAAATGTATGTGACTATGTATGGTGTGTAGTTACAGTATGTTTGGGGTGTAGTTACAGTATGTATGGGGTGTAGTTACATTATGTATGGGGTGTAGTTACAGAGTGTATGGGGTGTAGTTACAGTATGTATGGGGTGTAGTTACAGTATGTATGGGGTGTAGTTACAGTATGTTTGGGGTGTAGTTACAGTATGTATGGGGTGTAGTTACAGAGTGTATGGGGTGTATGTATGGGGTGTAGTTACAGTATGTATGTGGTGTAGTTACAGTATGTATGGGGTGTAGTTACAGTATGTATGGGGTGTAGTTACAGAGTGTATGGGGTGTAGTTACCGAGTGTATGGGGTGTAGTTACCGAGTGTATGGGGTGTAGTTACCGAGTGTATGGGGTGTAGTTACCGAGTGTATGGGGTGTAGTTACAGAGTGTATGGGGTGTAGTTACAGTATGTATGGGGTGTAGTTACACAGTGTATGGGGTGTAGTTACAGTATGTATGGGGTGTAGTTACAGAGTGTATGGGGTGTAGTTACAGTATGTATGGGGTGTAGTTACAGTATGTATGGGGTGTATGTATGGGGTGTAGTTACAGTATGTCTGGGGTGTAGTTACAGTATGTATGGGGTGTAGTTACCGAGTGTATGGGGTGTAGTTACAGAGTGTATGGGGTGTAGTTACAGTATGTATGGGGTGTAGTTACAGAGTGTATGGGGTGTAGTTACAGTGTGCATGGGGTGTAGTTACAGTATGTATGGGGTGTAGTTATAGTATGTATGGTGTGTAGTTACAGTATGTATGGGGTGTAGTTACAGTGTGCATGGGGTGTAGTTACAGTATGTATGGGGTGTATGTATGGGGTGTAGTTACAGTATGTATGGGGTGTAGTTACAGTATGAATGTGTGCAGTTACAGTATGTATGGGGTGCAGTTACAGTGTGCATGGGGTGTAGTTACAGTATGAATGTGTGTAGTTACAGTATGTATGGGGTGTAGTTACAGTATGTATGGGGTGTAGTTACAGTGTGCATGGTGTGTATGTATGGGGTGTAGTTACAGTATGTATGGGGTGTAGTTACAGTATGAATGTGTGTAGTTACAGTATGTATGGGGTGTAGTTACAGTATGTATGGTGTGTAGTTACAGTGTGCATGGTGTGTAGTTACAGTATGTATGGGGTGCAGTTACAGTATGCATGGGGTGTAGTTACAGTGTGTATGTGGTGTAGTTACAGTATGTATGGGGTGTAGTTACAGTATGTATGGGGTGTAGTTACAGTATGTATGGTGTGTAGTTACAGTATGTATGGGGTGTAGTTACAGTATGAATGTGTGTAGTTACAGTATGTATGGGGTGTAGTTACAGTGTGCATGGTGTGTAGTTACAGTATGTATGGGGTGCAGTTACAGTGTGTATGTGGTGTAGTTACAGTGTGTATGTGGTGTAGTTACAGTATGTATGGGGTGTAGTTACAGTATGTATGGGGTGTAGTTACAGTATGAATGTGTGTAGTTACAGTATGTATGGGGTGTAGTTACAGTGTGCATGGTGTGTAGTTACAGTATGTATGGGGTGCAGTTACAGTGTGCATGGTGTGTGCTTCCAAGGCTGAGTGTGCTAGTTAATACAGTAGTGTTGCATTCAGAAAGACCTGGGTTCGTTTTAGTAGCTATAAGAATTTATATTTTCTTTAAAAATTAAGAAAACATGAAAAAAACACCATATAATAATAACAATAACAATGATAAAACCCACCATATAATAATAACAATAATAATTTAAAAAGTGCTTCCGTCAGTCCCGTCTAAGAAGTCTGGAAACACAAGAAAGTGTACTAAAAGAGTACTAAAACACTTTTACTTGAATAAAAGTCCTGATTTGTGTTGCTAGTTAGTGTACAATCAGCTGCTTTGAAGTGGGTGGACCTGAGGCGTCATGACAACAGGATATGCAGCATGGAGGAATAATCAACAACACTTCATAACAACAAGCAAAATGGCAATTCACAGAAGTCTGTTTAGTTTTTTCTTGAAAGGTATCACGTGCCACTCAAGAGACAAAAATGGCACGTCACATGGTATCTAGAAATTGAGGTTAGTTCAGTTCTGCATTTCTTTTTTTCTCTCTCCGTGTTTGTTTACAATCTCACATCAGAATGAAAAGAAATCCATTGATTTACCTGAAGATGTAAAACAGTAAATTAAATATATATTCATATGTATATAGCTATTTTCATTTATATAAAAAGGTACAATGATTTGTTTTGGAATGCAGTTTAAAACAAGTTAATAATAATAATAATAATAGACAGTAGATTCAGAAGGTTAACATTTCCACCTGTCCGACACATTCTCCCCTCTAGGTCTCTGACCGACTGTGTCTCTGTCTCATAAGCTGTCCGTCACATACTCCCCTCTAGGTCTCTGACCGACTGTGTCTCTGTCTCATAAGCTGTCCGTCACATACTCCCCTCTAGGTCTCTGACCGACTGTGTCTCTGTCTCATAAGCTGTCCGTCACATACTCCCTCTAGGTCTCTGACCGACTGTGTCTCTGTCTCATAAGCTGTCCGTCACATACTCCCCTCTAGGTCTCTGACCGACTGTGTCTCTGTCTCATAAGCTGTCCGTCACATACTCCCCTCTAGGTCTCTGACCGACTGTGTCTCTGTCTCATAAGCTGTCCGTCACATACTCCCCTCTAGGTCTCTGACCGACTGTGTCTCTGTCTCATAAGCTGTCCGTCACATACTCCCCTCTAGGTCTCTGACCGACTGTGTCTCTGTCTCATAAGCTGTCCGTCACATACTCCCCTCTAGGTCTCTGACCGACTGTGTCTCTGTCTCATAAGCTGTCCGTCACATACTCCCCTCTAGGTCTCTGACCGACTGTGTCTCTGTCTCATAAGCTGTCCGTCACATACTCCCCTCTAGGTCTCTGACCGACTGTGTCTCTGTCTCATAAGCTGTCCGTCACATACTCCTAGCTCCTCTTGTAAAAGACAAGAGCAAAAGAAAAAGGAGGAGGGGCCTATATTTCCCAGAGTATCAACTATCCCTTCTTTCTTTCAGGCTTCCCTGAGAGGGATACAAGTGCAGGTTGAGGTACAGCACTTGGACACAGCTGAGCCAGGTCAATATATAATATAGGTGTTGTATACATTTAATCTAATACAGGTAGTTAAGTCTGTGTCATCCCCCGACTGACTAATATTGCTGCCCCTCCCGTCAACTTTATCCTGAGAGGTACAATACTGAAGGCTACAGATACCCACGGCAGAAAAACGCTAGTCAAATACAAGCAGACGGTGGAGAAAGAAATTAAACAGTCTGTCCCCCCCCCCCAAAAAAACTGACAGTGTCATTGTTTTTTTTTTCAGATATTTTTTTTGTGTGTGGGGGGTTGAGAGATTAATGTCGGTTCATTACATTCATTATCTGTGTGTATATAAATAATTAGAAGTGTGAAACTTCTCTGTAAAAGAGGCTCAGTCGTGTTAAGGAGGAGGACTTTTTCAGACAGGGGGATCCGTTAACCCAAGTGGCATAACTAAACAACTGAACCCCAAAAATATTCATACAAACATGAAATAAAGCCCAAATGGCAATGCACCTCAGTAGATTAGATACGACTGATGAAGGGGAAAGGGGGGATACCTAGTCAGTTGTACAACTGAATGCCTTCAACTGAAATGTGTCTTCTGCATTTAACCCAACCCCTCTGAATCAGAGAGGTACGGGGGGCTGCCTTAATCAACATCCTCGTCTTCGGGAACCAATAGCATGTTCTTTTTTGATTGCCCAATGATAAATACATAGATTTATAGTTTTCATAAATAATGTATGTGGAAATTCTTGGCCCTTCAGGAATCCCATCTCAGGATCTACCTAAGTGCTGAATGTAGGAATCCCCTCAAGGGTTTCAGGACCTATCTAAGTGCTGAATGTAGGAATCCCCTCAAGGGTTTCAGGACCTATCTAAGTGCTGAATGTAGGAATCCCCTCAAGGGTTTCAGGACCTATCTAAGTGCTGAATGTAGGAATCCCCTCAAGGGTTTCAGGACCTATCTAAGTGCTGAATGTAGGAATCCCCTCAAGGGTTTCAGGACCTATCTAAGTGCTGAATGTAGGAATCCCCTCAAGGGTTTCAGGACCTATCTAAGTGCTGAATGTAGGAATTTAGACACGCATCTCAGTCAGTGCTACATGTCATGATAAGTAAATACCATTTGTACAGGTTATACACATTTCCCATCAGCATCATTTTTCATGCTCACATGCATAACGTGACAGAAGCGCTAAGGGGCACATTTTTGTCATACTTCATAATAACTCGCAAGTTTAGGAGAAAAACAAAGTTTAAAACACAATTCCACACTATACTTTAAGTAGTGTTTTTTCTTGTCAAATCGCATTCACATCTAAGCTGAATTAATTAGTAATAATGCCTTGAAAGGTAAAAGGCTACACAATAAGTGCTTTACTCATAATTTAAGTAAAATTATCAATCTCATTTAAATCATTGCTGGACTATATTTGGTCTTCTGATTGGATGGGACAAGTAACCAATTAGACACTTGAAATACTCTGCATTGTCTAAGTGTTGAACGCATTTCATGCATGACCCCTGACCTTGTGTTCCTACAGAGGTCATCATAAAGGGATTACATTGTTCCCATCGGCTACGCATAACTGCCAATCAAGCCATGGGAGGGAGGGTCAAAGCCCAAGACCAATCTATCAGAACAGGGCTAGGTAAGATTGTTCATTAGGGGTTTGAATATAATTATACCAATTATATACCAATTACTCACTCATTTAGAATACACTAGAGCATGAATCGCTTGGTACGACACTCATAAAGTAGTCTATACTTTGCAGATGTAAGCTCCTATCTAAGAATTCCCAAATCACCCGGAACGGATTGGTGCCATTTTGTAGAAGAAAATAAAATACAAAATGAAATAAATAAAATGTACAGGACATTTCAAGGAGTGAATGTTCATTTCATCAGTGTTGACATGACGGAGATGTTTTCTAAGTACAATTTCATGAATAATCTCACAGACTGGGTGAGCACCAGGCAGTGTTTAGAGCCAACAGCAATGTTTACTACAGCAGAGCAAGAGAGGGCTTTAAAAACATTTTTAAAACATTTTTATTTTATTTTTTCTTCTCGTCTTTTTTTTTGTGCCCCCAACACACAAAACGAGAGCATCTTTTTCTAAAAACATTTTCTCAGAAGGATGCTTTTTTCCTTCCCCTGACAAAACATGACGACAGATAAGATAGTTTCCGCCTGGTTTGGCAGGAGGGCTGCGGGGCAGGAACCAGATATGACAACTACACTACACGAAATCTGACAAATTCAAGCATCAACCAGGGTACTGAGGAGGTAATAGAGAAGAAACAGAATATGTTTAGGTCCAAGCTGCAGCTCTCTAAAAGTCTTTCAGACACTAAAGCTTTTTTTTCTCTCTTTTTGCTTTCTGGCCATCCCTTACCCTCCTCTAATCAGCTCTCTTCCTCCCACCCAAACCCATCCCCATCTCTCTGAAAAGAGCTACAATATCTTCCTCTCTCTCACGCGGTAAAAAAAAAAAGGTGCTATTTTCAGACTTTTCATTTCCAAACTTCTCCTCACTGTTTTAGTTTGTGTTACCTTCTTCATGATTCACCGCGGTCTACAGGGCGTGGCACTGCTAAGCCACACCCACCCAGCCGGGCTGTAAGCTCCGCCCCCCGTCAGAAGTAGCAGAGTGAGAGAAGTCATGTCCTGCCCTTCACTTTTAGGTCCTGCAGGATAAAGGAAACACGTCCGTGTTTTAGAATCATGGCTTCGTCAAGAGATTCCCGTCTCAGGTACCCTGAGTTAAAAATGAGGAACAAAATCATCCAGAAATGCGGATTGGCTTTAAGTTCAGTGTCATCATAATCATTTATATTATATTATCCCCTAATCCCTCCCATGGAACACATCCCCTCTCACTGTTAAATGCCCCCCCAAGTATAAATGCACATTGTCGTAATAAACTGCCTTTGAAACTACCTTTGAACATTTTAAAACCACATGGGAGTGAGAGGAGCCATTTCAAAACTCATCAACTAAGAAGCTTTTACTTAGTTAGAATTCTAAAACAGAAAACTTTATGAAATGTTTAGTGTTTAGAGACAGTAAGGCTGGTAAAACCTTCGCTCAGTACAGGATAATATAGTTGTAGCAGCAATGTTTCCACTTCCTGGTCTTGGAGAGCTACAATACATGTGGTTATCACTCCATGTGATGTCATAGTGTTAGGAGAACCCCGCCCACTAATTAGCTGAGCGCATATGCATGAGGTCGTTGGTTGGAATGAAAACCAGAGATGGCTCCAGCTCCCTAGGATCGGGATTGGGAACAGATTCACTTGTTGCAGGTGCTTGAGGTAGAAGTTGCGCTCAACCACTGAACTAGGATCAGATCACCAAGCCCCAATCCAAACCTTAGCAATAAGGGGATAAAAAAAGACATCTGACTATGGACCAGTGGTGAGAGGCAACATTTACCTACCACCGTTGAGGTTGAGGAGCTCTCTCCAGGAGAGCAGCACAGATATAAAATTGCCCCTACATGCTGATCTCAGGTCAGTTTTGAGGTTTCCCCCCTAATTGTTAAGGCAGGGTAAACTGATCCTAGATCTGTGGCTACGGGTAACTTGTACCTGGAGCGCAGTTGGCCGGGGATTATGACAGACCTTAAGTGCATGATGCTAGGACAGCAATGCCGAGGTAACCTGGTCTGTCACCACTGGGTGGCGCCGGTGAGCGCCAGACTGAAAGTGCAAAAGAAAGGCAAACAAAAGAGGATAAAAGAAACAAAAAAAACATTCAAAATATTCTAAAAGTTAGTAGTTATTTACTAAAAGTTAGTAGTTATTTACTAAAAGTTAGTAGTTATTTACTAAAAGTTAGTAGTTATTTACTAAAAGTTAGTAGTTATTTACTAAAACTTACGAACATGCATCCCTGATTGACTATTTTGTGTCTTTACCTTAGAAAGGACACGGCCAATGTTGCTGTCGTTCACGTTTAAAGAGTAGCAGAATATCGAAGGAGGAAAGAACGTTTTGCGTTTGTTAAAGAGAAATGGCTACCTGGCGATAGAAATAATGCGCTTTTGATTCAGCTTCCTGGTGAGAGAGCTTCCTGTCACATTACTAGTTTTAGAGTTGGTTCAAAACATAGGAGACAGTTCACTTACCAATTGGTACTAGTACTTAAATGAGAGAGGGGGGGGACCATAATAGTTTGTTCAAAAGGGTTCATTTTTAACCCCCTCTAATGCTTCCCAAAGTTGAGATATTCCGCAGCCCAGACTGCATTTAAAAGCAATGCAGGGTCAGTGTATCAAGTTCAGAATAGGGGGAGTTAGGGTTTTGGGGGGATAATCAACATGCTTTACAAACTGTAATTAATAACTGTCACGTCACTCGTGGCTTTTGACGCATTTGTTTCGCCGCTTGATATAAAAGCTAAACAAATGTGCAGTGTCAAAACGACAACCGCAGAACCAGCCGATTGGTTTAGTTTTCATCTCCAGCTTGTTTTAGAATCCTCCTCATATCCCTGCGCTTGTGCTCACCCAGATACTGCAACAGTAAATTGGCACAAATAAAGCTCCATTTGTTTCCAATTACTTTAGTCTTAATGTTAAGATGTTTTTATACATATATAAGGAAAGGGAGGATTCGTCGTCATCGTTGTTTCTCAGTTAATCTTCCGATTCCATTTTTTGCTCGTGGTTCAGATCGGCGGCCTCCGGTGGCGCAACCTCTTGCGGCGTCGCGGCTGGTGTAGTCTCTGACTCGGCGGCGGAATCCTGTCCTCCCATCCTCAAGGTCAATTTGAGCTTCTTCTTAGGAGGGTTCTTCAGTGTGCCCAGTCGCTCCTTCACCTTGTACTCCAGTGTGCTGTGAGGGATCCCGTACATGTTCTGGGCCTTGGATACGCTCATCTTCCCGCCCATCACCATGCCGATGGCCTCTTCTAAGATCTGGCTGTTGTACTGGCGGTAGCGCCCCCTCTTCTTCCTGGGCTGCTTAGAGCACGGGTCGCCCTCGGGGTCGGAGGTCGGGTATGGTTGCCCGGAGGTCCCCTGATCCACGTCGGAGCTCCAGTAGTCTGCCGCCCCATCCAGAAAACCTCCCAGGCTGCCTCTCAGGCTACCGGCACGCCGGTTCTGCTTGGGCAGGATGACCCTCAGCTTCCTGCTCAAAGCATTCTCCACCCCACCGTGGCCCCCGGCGCCCAACACCATGGCCCCGTACCCGTACAGGTCTGACGCGTGGGAGTCCCATGACAGGTCCATGCCCCTCACCTGGGGGATCTTCAGGTCCACGGGCGGGGAGTGGTGGCCTCCCGGCTCCCTCTTCACCACCACCTCATGGTGGGTCTTGGTGGAGCCATGGTGGTGGCGGAGGCCACCTCCGGAGGAGCTCTTGGAGGAGAACGCCCCGTGGTGGTGGTTGTCCAAGAACAGAGGCAGGTCTTGGAGGTCTGAGAGGATGGCGCTGGCCTGTTTCAGCCTCAGCAGGCTGTCCAGTTGGTGGTGGTGGGCTTTACCACTGGAGGAACCCCACGGAGAGCCGTCCCGTGCCAGGAGGGGGTGGGGCTCCACGTGGTTCCCTTTGTTCCCGTGGTTGAGAAGCCCCGCCGCCTCCAGACTAGCCAATGAGAGAGCCGGAGGCTGGCCGAGGAGGCGGTGCTTCTGGCTGAGGAGCTCCTCCTTTATAAGCAGCGAATGGGCCAATGGGGGCTTGAGGGGGGTGGAACTGACGTAGCTGTCCCTCAGCCCGTCCTGTAAGCTTCTCGGCAGCATGTCATCGTCCTCCACGTCCCGAAAGGAGCGCTCAACTCTCAGGGCACGCCTGATTGGAGGGAAAAGAGAAGAGAGGGGTGTTAACTTGGAAGTACTCAAATCAGTGGAATTGTAATGAACCAAAAACTACGTGTTAAAATTACACTACTCTACACTGCTGACTGTTAATGCCAACAAACAAAAAGTACCACTTGGTTTTTAAAGAATATTACCTTGTGTTTTTAAAGTTGAACTTTCTTCCATAATATGTCATTGTTTAGGGGTTTTTTTCAGCAAAACTCTTCGGCAGTAAACGTATAACAGTAAACATGTAACAGTAAACATGTAACCGTAAACATGGAACATCTAAATGATAAATTCATCTCCCACACTTTAAAAGGGGCAATCTGCAGTTGCTACATCCATTTCTGGACTCCTGAATTAGAGGTACCCACTGATTCTTGAAGAATATCATTTATAAAGTGCCTCATCAGGATAATTGTACCCCATCAGAACCCAAAATGTAAGCTTGTAATACTCCCATGTTTGTAAAAAAAAAAGAAATGTAAACAAACACTACATGGCCTCGAAACATGCATAAAATGATAGGTCTGATATCATGGATGGTCAGTCCGTGCATCCATACAGATGTAGGACCTTAATTTGATCACTCTTTTTTTGCTGAGATTTTTCTGCAAATATACAGTGCTTTCGGGAAGTATAATAAACTGAAATATCACATTTACATAAGTATTCAGACCCTTTACTCAGTACTTTGTTGAAGCACCTTCGGCAGCGATTACAGTCTTGAGTCTTCTTGGGTATGACGCTACAATCTTGGCACACCTGTATTTGGGGAGTTTCTCCCATTCCTCTCTGCAGATCCTCTCAAGATATGTCAGGTTGGATGGGGTGTGTCACTGCACAGCCATTTTCAGGTCTCTCCAGAGATGTTTGATTGGGTTCAAGTCCGGGCTCTGGCTGGGCCACTCAAGGACATTCAGAGACTTGTCCCAAAGCCACTCCTGCATTGTCTTGGCTGTCTGCTTAGGGTCGTTGTCCTGTTGGTAGGTGAACCTTCGCCCCAGTCTGAGGTCCTGGGTGCTCTGGAGCAGGTTTTCATCAAGGATCTCTCTGTACTTTGCTCCGTTCATCTTTCGCTCGATCCTGACTAGTCTCCTAGTTCCTGCTGCTGAAAAACATCCACACAGCATGATCCTGCCACCACCATGCTTCACCGTAGGGATGGTGCTAGGTTTCCTCCAGACATGATCCTGCCACCACCATGCTTCACTGTAGGGATGGTGCTAGGTTTCCTCCAGACATGATCCTGCCACCACCATGCTTCACCGTAGGGATGGTGCTAGGTTTCCTCCAGACATGATCCTGCCACCACCATGCTTCACCGTAGGGATGGTGCTAGGTTTCCTCCAGACATGATCCTGCCACCACCATGCTTCACTGTAGGGATGGTGCTAGGTTTCCTCCAGACATGATCCTGCCACCACCATACTTCACCGTAGGGATGGTGCCAGGTTTCCTCCAGACATGATCCTGCCACCACCATGCTTCACCGTAGGGATGGTGCCAGGTTTCCTCTGGGTGTGACACTTGGCATTCAGGCCAAAGAGTTCAATCTTGGTTCCATCAGACCAGAGAATCTTGTTTCTCATGGTCTGACAGTGCTTTAGGTGCCTTTTGGCAAACTCCAAGTGGGCTGTCATGTGCCTTTTACGGAGCAGTGGCTTCTGTCTGGCCACTCGACCATAAAGGCCTGATTGTTGGAGTGCTGCAGAGATGGTTGTCCTTCTGGAAGGTTTTCCCATCTCCACAGAGGAACTCTGGAGCTCTGTCAGAGTCACCATCGGGTTCTTGGTCACCTCCCTGACCAAGGCCCTTCTCCCCCGATTGCTCAGTTTTACCTGGTGGCTAGCTCTAGGAAGAGTCTTAGTGGTTCCAAACTTCTTCCATTTAAGAATGATGGAGGCCACTGTGTTCTTGGGGACTTTCAATGCTGCAGACATGTTTTGTTAGCCTTCCCCAGATCTGTGCCTCAACACAATCCTGTCTCTGAGCTCTATGGACAATTCCTTTGACCACATGGCTTGGTTTTTGCTCTGACAGGCACTGTCAACTGTGGGACCTTATATAGACAGGTCTGTGCCTTTCCAAATCATGTCCAATCAATTGAATTTACCACAGATGAACTCCAATCAAGTTGTAAAAACATCTCAAGGATGATCAATGGAAACAGGATGCACCTGAGCTCATAGCAAAGAGTCTGAATAATTATGTAAATAAGGTATTTATGTTGTTTATTTTAAATACATTCCCAAACATGTTTAAAATCCTGTTTTCCCTTTGTGGTTATGGTGTATTGTGTGTACATTGATGAGGAACAAACATTATGTGATCCACGTAACAAAATGTGGAAAATGTCAGGGGGTCTGAATACTTTCCGAATGCACTGTAGGTCAAATTATGATCATACATCTGTAGCTCTGTCTATGAATTTGAGAGTGGTTACATTTCTCAGCTTTCTACTAAAACAGGGTCGGTGAGTGGTTACATTACTCAGCTTTCTACTGAAACAGGGTCGGGGAGATTCGCTTTGTGATTGTTTCAACTGCCCCTTTAATTTCATGATTACTAGATATAGCATAGACACAAATAACTACTTATATGGTCCCTTCAGTTTAAGAGACAGTACCTTTATTTGAAATTCAATTTACTTCCTGGCGTGAGGGTGGGCGTTCAATCTCCATTTCAATTCATTACATTTCAGCAAAAAGCCCATTTGAGAAAATGTTTTGGCTGTAAACTTGTGTTGGCTATTAGCTAGTTATACATCTTGACAGCTTGACAAAGTAGTTGCCATCATACGGATTATAACTCGTTAGCTGTTCCATATGGTCTCATATGTGGCTGTCTGCATCCCAAATGGCACCCTAATCCCTATGTAGTGCACTCCTTCTGACCAGGGCCCGTAGTGCACTACAAAGGGAATGGGGTGCTATTTGGGATGCATCGGTGTCTGATGAATTATATTTACTGTGCAAAGTGGACGTAGCAGGAGCTCTGTTCCACTCATTACAGCACGTTAGCTCCTATCTTCAACAATTAAGGTGCTCATGAGACACAGAGAGAAAGAGACAATTAACACTAATTTCCTATATTTTTTTGACCATGTGTAGAACATGCATGTTGTGACAGAGTGAGTCATTTTTATATAGGTAATTAGAGCTAACTTACTCATGTCAAACGTTTAATTTAGTGTCCGTCTTTTTCAAACTCAATTTCATTCAAATCATTTCGTTTCACGCAGAGAAAACGTATTTAAACTGAACTGCAATGCTTTGTTGTTTCTTTGTCCCAGTCTTGCATGAAGCGTAACTATCCATTTACATGGACATTTTAAATTCAATTTGGTTCAAAAACAACCAAGCAACTTTATTTTACCACGTAAAAAAAAGTGATTTAAATGTTATTGAATCGTAATGCTGTTTAAGAGATAGAGAGCCATGTACTGAGTAAACAGAGAACACACACGCACAGTCTGCTACACTAACAAATACCGTGAGGACAATGAGAGGAGGGAAAACATCAAGGACACACAGCATGAATTACCATGATCATAATACCAATCCCTCCCTGGGATAGAGACTCATTTGCCTGAGATGGAATCGAGGGCGCAGAATGGAGCACATTGTGATCAGGTTGTAATTACGGTATAGGATAAACTGTACATAGTAACAGTGTCATAGAATTCACCTGACAACACAATAGACAATGGCTGCGGTTGGAGTTGACGGCAGAGAGGTCTCGTTCCCAGCTAAACGAGAATTAACCTTGGCATGTCTCGTATAGAAATAGTAACAAAAAGGGTTGAGCGACACAAGGATGCTCTTTTTTTTCTTACTCCACTCGTTATTTTAGAGAATCTGTCCTTTTGAGCCCCCTTTCTCCTTTCCATTATGTTGGCCTGAAATCAGGCCTGAAAGTTGTTCCTATACGGGCTAGAAAGAACATAGTGTTTTCTAAGAAACCCGTGCTAAAGCTCCCAAATGACATTTCCTTGACAGGTCTTAACGTTTCTATTTCTGAACTACCTGAGAAAGAAGTGACTTTTTTCTGACCTTGGTGTCGGGTACTGTTCAGTATGTAACCATAGCAACAGTAGCCTTTAAGCAGGAAGCACACATCCCAGTCCCCCGCAGACAAGCAGAGTGACAGCTCAATGCTACCTTCTAAATAGGACCATAGATATGTCAATCAGAATGGAAGGGGAAGTGGAGACAGATAGTGAATGAGCCGTAGCACTGAGGACGTCAGCAACCTAATCCTGTGAAGGAAAAAATATTATGGACATATGGACATGCATATGTCCAAAACAAGTACAGATGTTGGATCTTAATTTGATCACTCTTTTGTTGCTGAGAATTGCAAACATGTAGTGTATTTTAGTTTTAAAAAGGATTCTGAAGTTTGTCATTTCCACTTAGAAATTCCAGACTTGATTTTCCCCTAACGAAAAATGTATCAACCCCTACAAAAATGTCCATTAATTATAATCCACAAAATAATTCACATTTCCTGTTGCTACAGGATTATTTTCCTGCTGTAGCAAACTGGCTCAAATCAAGATCCGACATCTGTACATACAGTATATGCATACCCCTGATGAGGTTGTTATCTAAATGTCAAAAAGTCAAATAATGACACACACATCCCTGATGAAATAGTTATATATATGCACTTGATGAGGGAGTTAGAAGGTGGTTTCACAGTAATGATGGCTGCACCATATAGTCTACTACACCTTATAGTCTACACCTTATAGTCTAGACACCTTATAGTATACCTTATAGTATACACCTTATAGTATACACCTTATAGTATACACCTTATAGTATACACCTTATAGTATACACCTTATAGTCTACTATAGTCTACACCTTATAGTATACACCTTATAGTCTACACCATTTTGTCTAGTCTACACCACACAGTCTACACCATATAGTCTACACCACACAGTCTACACCATATAGTCTACACCACACAGTCTACACCACACAGTCTACACCACACAGTCTACACCACACAGTCTACACCACACAGTCTACACCACACAGTCTACACCCTATAGTCAACACCATATACAGTGCATTCGGAAAGTATTCAGACCCCTTGACTTTTTTTACATTGTGTTAAAATGGATCAAATCATTTTTCCCCTCATTGATTTACACCAATTTTTCCACTTTTATTAAAAATAAAAATCAGAAATACCTTATTTACATATGTATGCAGACCCTTTGCTATGAGACTCAAAATTGAGCTCAGGTGCATCCTGTTTCCATTGATCATCCCTGAGATGTTTCTACAACTTGATATGTCGAAAGAATTGTCCATAGAGCTCCGAGACAAGATTGTGCAGAGGCACAGATCTGGGGAAGGGTAACAAAACATTTCTGCAGCATTGAAGGTCCCCAAGAACACAGTGGCCTCCATCATTCTTAAATGGAAGAAGTTTAGAACCAAGAAGACTCTTGCTAGAGCTGGTCACCAGGCCAAACTGAGCAATCAGGGGAGAAGGGCCTTGGTCAGGGAGGTGACCAAGAACCCGATGGTCACTCTGACAGAGCTCCTCTGTGGAGATGGGAGAACCTTCCAGAAAGACAACCATCTCTGCAGCTCTTTGGCCTGAATGACAAGCATCACGTCTGGAGGCAACCTGGCACCATCCCAACAGTGAAGCAGGGACTGGGAGACTAGTCACGATCGAGGAAAGATGAACAGAGCAAAGTACAGAGAGATCCTTGATGAAAACCTGCTCCAGAGCACTCAGGACCTCAGAATGGGGAAAATGTTCACCTTCCAATAGGACAACGACTCTAAGCACACAGCCAAGACAATGCAGGAGTGGCTTCGGGACAAGTCTCTGAATGTCCTTGAGTGGCCCAGCCAGAGCCCGGACTTGAACCCAATCAAACATCTCTGGAGAGACTGGAAAATAACTGAATGGGAGAAACTCCCCAAATACAGGTGTGACCAAGCTTGTAGCGTCATACCTAAGAAGACTCCAGGCTGTAATCGTTGCCAAAGGTGCCTCACAAAGTACTGAGTAAAGGGTCTGAATACTTATGGAAATATTATTGTTCCGTTTTTTTTATTTATACATTTGCAAAAATGTATAAAAACGTGTTTAGTCAACTGTAGTCTACACACAGTGGTGGTTAATGGTGTATGGTGACTAGTGGCACTTGTTTGCTGTTACGAAACTAAAACTAACAAACTATTGATGTATTGGTTATTATGGTGTCATGATATTTTGAAAAGGATACTGTTATCATTTGATTGTGTAAGTAAAATACTAGGTTAAATGTTCACACTGTAAAATAAAGGGGTAAGCTAAATGAGTGAGATGATCTGTGTTTGGTAATATATCTGAGGTCTCGGAGGAAGTGTGGAGGGATGGAGGTGTGGAGCGAGGGAGGAGGGTGGATGGAGGAGGGTGGAGTGAGGGAGGAGGGTACATCCAGTTCCTCATCCCCCTCTTTAGTTAATATTACATGACCTGATCATTAGTGAATCCCAAACCACCAACGCTGCTTCTGATACACCAACGAGGGGTCTTACAACAGATTACACACTCCACCCTCACCATACAATATGGCTTTGGGCGTCAACATGTATCGAGCCGCTCAAATCCATCTTTGACCTTCTGTGTGTTCTAATCATTCCAAGGTCTATTCCATAGTTATACAGGTAATTTATTCTCAGTTAAAGCAGGAAAACAAAGTTTGTACGGTGTGTTAATCATGCAAATATGACTTGAAGGCAAAACACTCAGGTATCAATAACATCCACCACGACTATGTGGGTAAGTAAATAAAAGCTGTATATAGTAGAGAGACAACAGGAAAACCAATAGTCCCTGAGGTCTTTGATGCAGTCTAACGTTGACCTCCTAGATCATGAAGAATTACATCCAAATAGCATAAATACATACTTATAAAACCTAGGTACTGTAATCATACGGATTACGGATGAGGGTTAGTTACTTAAAAATACCTAGGTACTGTAATCATAATGATAATGGATTAGGGTTAGTTACTTATAAAACCTAGGTACTGTAATCATAATGATAGTGGATGAGGGTTAGTTATAAATACCTAGGTACTGTAATCATAATGATAATGGATTAGGGTTAGTTACTTATTAAAACCTAGGTACTGTAATCATAATGATAATGGATTAGGGTTAGTTATAAATACCTAGGTACTGTAATCATAATGATAGTGGATGAGGGTTAGTTACTTATTAAAACCTAGGTACTGTGATCATAATGATAATGGATGAGGGTTAGTTACTTATAAATACCTAGGTACTGTAATCATAGTGATAATGGATTAGGGTTAGTTACTTATAAATACCTAGGTACTGTAATCATAATGATAACGGATGAGGGTTAGTTACTTATTAAAACCTAGGTACTGTGATCATAATGATAATGGATGAGGGTTAGTTACTTATTAAAACCTAGGTACTGTGATCATAATGATAATGGATTAGGGTTAGTTACTTATTAAAACCTAGGTACTGTGATCATAATGATAATGGATTAGGGTTAGTTCACTTCCGACGCTGAAAGCCCTTGACATTGTAATGTAACAAGAGGTGATTACCTTGGAAACCAATGGGAAATAACACATTGATCACTACACTGATCATTTATAACGGTGTGTGTGTGTGTGTGTGTGTGTGTGTGTGTGTGTGTGTGTGTGTGTGTGTGTGTGTGTGTGTCTTACCCCTTCACTGTGGGCAACAGGGTGTAACTGTGAGAGTTTTTGAGGACGGTGCCGTGGGCCTTCTTGGTGGAGAGGTCCAGGACTCCATCTGAGGATTAACATATGCAGATACACACTCTGTTTTAGGGCACAGTTCATCACAGATCATCTAAGTATGTACTGTATAACTTGACTTCAATTGATTGGGACTTTTTAAATGAATGTAATTAACATTGTAAATGTGCCGTTCAATAACAGATGTGTAACTCTATAAATCACTGGAAATGAGAAAGGAAAAGGACTCCAGGAGAAGAATACAACATAGAAAATCACATGAATAAATAGTGAAAATAATCATTACTGTTCCCTCCGCTCTGCTCTTTGTTTAAAGAGTAATAACAATATTATATTCCTCTTTCCACTGACTGAACCACACACACACACACACACAAAAACACACACACCCTCCTCCTCCTCCTCCTCCTCCACGGGTTAGTAATCCCCAAAGTGCAGCTGACCTGTCTGATGACCTGTCTGATGACCTGTCCGTCTGAACAGAGCTGAAGGACCTCTTTAATCTTTAGGGCTTTTTGGTTAGACAAAAGAAGGTGGTGATATTAAAATGAATTTCTCTCTCTTGTGTGTTTATGGGTGTGTGGGGAGGGGGGGGGGCATACATAAAAACACTATAATACCATATATGGTCACAGGCATTAGAGGATCATCCAGGCCAAATGTCTATAGGGCAAGAGGGATTTTAAGGCATGGGGGTTAATGTTTTTAAGATTCAAAAATCAATTTTTCAGCATAACGCGACTTGGCATTCAGCCCCCAACTGTTTGTTAGAATTAGGATACTAGTAGTTTTCATTTGGCCCAGTCTGTTTGGCTCTATACAACTTTTACTGGTCCAATTACAGGTTGTGGGGGATTTGCGACCAAGGTTTAACTTCCTGACATGTCTTGAGATGTTGCTTCAATATATCCACATAATTTTCCTACCTCATGATGCCATCTATTTTGTGAAGTGCACCAGTCCCTCCTGCAGCAAAGCACCCCCACAACATGATGCTGCCACCCCTGTGCCTCACGGTTGGGATGGTAATCTTCAGCTTGCAAGCCTTCCACTTTTTTATGGCCAACAGTTCCATTTTTGTTTCTTCAGACCAGAGGACATTTCCCCAAAAGTACAATCTTTGTCCCCATGTGCAGTTGCAAACCGTAGTCTGGCTTTTTTATGGCGGTTTTGGAGCAGTGGCTTCTTCCTTGCTGAGCGGCCTTTCAGGTTATATCGATATAGGACTTGTTTTACTGTGGATATAGATACTTTTGTACCTGTTTCCTCCAGCATCTTCACAAGGTCCTTTGCTGTTGTTCTGGGATTGATTTGCACTTTTCGCACCAAAGTACGTTCATCTCTAGGAGACAGAACGCATCTCCTTCCTGAGCGGTTAGATGGCTGCATGGTCCCTTGGTGTTTATACTTGCGTACTATTGTTTGTGCAGATGTACGTGGTACCTTCAGGTGTTTGGAAATTGCTCCGAAGGATGAACCAGACTTGTGGAGGTCTACCATTTTTTTCCTGAGGTCTTTGCTGATTTCTTTTGATTTTCCCAAGATGTCAAGCAAAGAGGCACTGAGTTTGAAGGTAGGACTTGAAATACATCCACAGGTACACCTCCAATTAGCTTCTAAAGCCATGACATCATTTTCTGGAATTTTCCAAACTGTTTAAAGGTACAGTCAACTTAGTGTATGTAAACTTCTGACGCACTGGAATTGTGATACAGTGAATTATAAGTGAAATAATCAGTCTAAACAATTGTTGGAAAAATGACTTACATGCACAAAGTAGATGTCCTAACAGACTTGCCAAAACTATAGTTTGTTAACAAGAAATTTGTGGAGTGGTTGAAAAACTAGTTTTAATGAATCCAACCTAAGTGTATATAAACTTCCGACTTCAACTGTAAGAGAGATATAGGGGAGATATAGGGAAGATATAAGGGATATATAGGAGCGATATATAAGAGAGATATGGGGGATCTATAGGGGATCGATAGGAGAGATATAGGGAGCGATAGGGTAGAGATATAGGGGAGCGGTATAGGGGAGAGATATAGGGGAGCGATATAGGGGAGCGATATAGGGGAGAGATATAAGCAAGATGTAGAAGAGCTAGAGGCAATATAGTGGAGATATAAGCAAGATACAGCGGAGATATAGGAAAAATAGAGGAGATATAGAAGAGATATAGCGGATATATAATTGAGTTAAAGTGGAGATATAGGAGAGATATAGGAGAGATAGAGGGGATATATAAAGGATATATAGTGGCTCATAGGAGATACATGGGAGCTATAGAAGAGATATAGGGAAGCTATATGAGACCTATAGGGAGATAGAGGCGATATATGCAAGATATAGGGGAGATATAAGCAACATACAGGGGAGATATAGTCAATATAGGGGAGATATTGGCAATACAGGGAGATATAGGAAAGATACATGGAGATAGGAGAGATACAGGGAGATAGGAGAGATACAGGGAGATATAGGAAAGATTCATGGAGATAGGAGAGATACAGGGAGATATAGGAAAGATTCATGGAGATAGGAGAGATACAGGGAGATATAGGAAAGATTCATGGAGATAGGAGAGATACAGGGAGATATAGGAAAGATACATGGAGATAGGAGAGATACAGGGAGATATAGGAAAGATACATGGAGATAGGCGAGATACAGGGAGATATAGGAAAGATACATGGAGATAGGAGAGATACAGGGAGATAGGCGAGATACAGGGAGATATAGGAAAGATACATGGAGATAGGAGAGATACAGGGCGTTCTATTGAAGTTATGGGGGAGTTCTTCAGTCCAGGTTTCTCTTCTACTTATTTATTTTATTGAATATTTTTTCTTATTTCTCTTTTTCTTATTGTTGTTGCACTATTGAGAGAGAGCCTGCAGGTAAGCATTTCATTGTACAGTGTAACACCATATTATCTTGTCCATAAGGTAAATAGGTTTTGATTCGATATGGACGTGTGAGTGGTGTCTTACCCTCTGTTTTGGTCTCTGTGGGGTCGGGCCTCTTGACGGTGAGGTCCAGTGGAGAGTCCTGGTCGGCCATGAGAAGCTTGCTGAGGACGGGGTTCTGTGCAGAGGCAGCAGCACCGGTACCACTACAGTTACTACCGGCTCCGTTCCCACTGTCCGGGGCGAAGGCAGAGGCGGAGGCGGGGCTGAGGTCCGGTCCCGGGGCGGGGGACGGGGGGCTGGACGCCCCCGGCAGAGCGAGGGGGGCCGGGGCTGGAGAGGCCGCTCTCGGCAGGAGGTGGCTTTGGTCCTTGATGCCGTTGGGCTGGGGGTGATGGGGGGGGTCCTGAGAATAGCTGTTTTTTGAGGTATATTCGGCAGCGAACTGACGGATCATTCGCTGCATTATCTCACGAGCCACTAGAGGGATGTGGGGGTCCGAGAAGCTTGGGAGGTCTGCTAGAGACAAACAAACACACAACATTAGACACCTATTAGAACATTCTTAATCTGTTTAACATTCCAACGACCGGCTAAAGATCTGGCAGCACTACAACTAGAAACATTAAAGATGCAATATGTCACTTTATGGGGGAACGGACCAAATTCACTTAGAAATGTCAGTTATGAACCTGTCATTCTCACTGAAAGCCATTCTCAGAAGTTGTAGATATGTTCTATGTGCACTACTTCTATGCTTCCCGTTCTTTAATTTTGTTTTTGCATATTTTACTTTGGGTTTTGTACACCAGCTTCAAACAGCTGAAAATACAATATTTTTGGTTATTGTAAATATATTTCACAGCGGTTTAAACCGTACAGCAATTTTCTCTACATGACTAGTTTTGTCACATAAACTGAAATTAGGCAAACTATTCTAATTTTAGCAACCAGGAAATATTACTGTTTATGTGAAGAAAAAAAAATAATAATATATATATATAAAAATATATATATATATATATATATATATATATATATATATATATATATATATACAAACTGATAACAATTAAGGTAGATGTGACTATACACACATACATTTTTATTAAAAATAGACTGTTAGAATGTGGACATAGATGTATACCTACAGGACATGTTTAATACCTCTCTGTAATACTACAGACAGACTGTTAGAATGTGGACATAGATATATACCTACAGGACATGTTTAATACCTCTCTGTAATACTACAGACAGACTGTTAGAATGTGGACATAGATATATACCTACAGGACATGTTGTTTAATACCTCTCTGTAATACTACAGACAGACTGTTAGAATGTGGACATAGATATATACCTACAGGACATGTTGTTTAATACCTCTGTAATACTACAGACAGACTGTTAGAATGTGGACATAGATATATACCTACAGGACATGTTGTTTAATACCTCTCTGTAATACTACAGACAGACTGTTAGAATGTGGACATAGATATATACCTACAGGGACATGTTTTACCTCTCTGTAATACTACAGACAGACTGTTAGAATGTGGACATAGATGTATACCTACAGGACATGTTGTTTAATACCTCTGTAATACTACAGACAGACTGTTAGAATGTGGACATAGATATATACCTACAGGACATGTTTAATACCTCTCTGTAATACTACAGACAGACTGTTAGAATGTGGACATAGATATATACCTACAGGACATGTTGTTTAATACCTCTCTGTAATACTACAGACAGACTGTTAGAATGTGGACATAGATATATACCTACAGGACATGTTGTTTAATACCTCTCTGTAATACTACAGACAGACTGTTAGAATGTGGACATAGATATATACCTACAGGACATGTTGTTTAATACCTCTCTGTAATACTACAGACAGACTGTTAGAATGTGGACATAGATATATACCTACAGGACATGTTGTTTAATACCTCTGTAATACTACAGACAGACTGTTAGAATGTGGACATAGATATATACCTACAGGACATGTTGTTTAATACCTCTCTGTAATACTACAGACAGACTGTTAGAATGTGGACATAGATATATACCTACAGGACATGTTGTTTAATACCTCTCTGTAATACTACAGACAGACTGTTAGAATGTGGACATAGATATATACCTACAGGACATGTTTAATACCTCTCTGTAATACTACAGACAGACTGTTAGAATGTGGACATAGATATATACCTACAGGACATGTTGTTTAATACCTCTCTGTAATACTACAGACAGACTGTTAGAATGTGGACATAGATATATACCTACAGGACATGTTGTTTAATACCTCTGTAATACTACAGACAGACTGTTAGAATGTGGACATAGATATATACCTACAGGACATGTTTAATACCTCTCTGTAACACTACAGACAGACTGTTAGAATGTGGACATAGATATATACCTACAGGACATGTTGTTTAATACAGGACATGTTGTTCTCTGTAATACTACAGACAGACTGTTAGAATGTGGACATAGATATATACCTACAGGACATGTTGTTTAATACCTCTCTGTAATACTACAGACAGACTGTTAGAATGTGGACATAGATATATACCTACAGGACATGTTGTTTAATACCTCTCTGTAATACTACAGACAGACTGTTAGAATGTGGACATAGAATGTGGACATATACCTACAGGACATGTTTAATACCTCTCTGTAATACTACAGACAGACTGTTAGAATGTGGACATAGATATATACCTACAGGACATGTTGTTTAATACCTCTCTGTAATACTACAGACAGACATGTGGACAGACATGTTTAATACCTCTCTGTTAGAATGTGGACATAGATATATACCTACAGGACATGTTTAATACCTCTCTGTAATACTACAGACAGACTGTTAGAATGTGGACATAGATGTAGACCTACAGGACATGTTTAATACCTCTGTAATACTACAGACAGATTGTTAGAATGTGGACATAGATATAGACCTACAGGACATGTTGTTTAATACCTCTGTAATACTACAGACAGACTGTTAGAATGTGGACATAGATATATACCTACAGGACATGTTTAATACCTCTCTGTAATACTACAGACAGACTGTTAGAATGTGGACATAGATATAGACCTACAGGACATGTTGTTTAATATCTCTCTGTAATACTACAGACAGACTGTTAGAATGTGGACATAGATATATACCTACAGGACATGTTGTTTAATATCTCTCTGTAACACTACAGACAGACTGTTAGCTAGGCTTCGTCGCAAATGGCACCCTATTCCCTATGTAGTGCACTACTTTCGACCAGAACCCCATTGGCCCCTATAGTAGTGCTCTACATAGGGAATATGGTGCCATTTGGGACACAGCTCTAGTCTACCCTATAGCCCCCAACTTTCAGCCGCAAAACAACAAAGTGATTTAGCAGACAAGCTTTCTGGAAAAACATTTCCTTTTGGGCCGAGGAATTGTGCCCCGTGTCCGAAGGGGAAGCTTTCTGCAAACAATACCTACGTCCTGGCACACTATTCCCAATCCAGTGCACTACTTTTAACCAGGGCCCTATGCAATCTGGTCAAAAGTAGTGCACTATGTAGGGAATCGGGTTCCGTTTGGGACGCCGACCGCGTGGACCCAAAACATAAAGCCGGGAGCATATAGACATTATAAAAACATTTAGCTAAAGGAACATCACTGGGAAGGAAGAAACCCTCAGAGAAACGACACATATCTATGTGTGTCTGTTTATATACTGTGTGCAGTGTTTGTTCAGCTACATACACTCAGTGTACACACCATTTAGGACCTTTCTTATATTGACTTGATTCCAATGCTTCCCATAGCTGGCTGGATGTCCTTTGGGTGGTGGACCATTCTTTATACACACGGGAAACTGTTGAGCGTGAAATACCCAGCAGCGTTGCAGTTCTTGACACACTCAAACCGGTGCGCCTGGCACCTACAACCATACCCTGTTCAAAGGCACTTTAAATATGTTGTCTTGCCACCCATTCACCCTCTGAATGACACATACACACAGTCCATGTCTCAATTGTCTCAAGGCTTAAAAATCCTTCTTTAACCCGTCTCCTCCCCTTCATCTACACTTATTGAAGTGGATTTAACAGGTGACAATAAGGGATCAAAGCCTTTACCTGGATTCACCTGGTCAGTCTGTCATGGAAATAATGTTTTGTACACTCAGTATATAGCAGCTTTAGGCCAGCTGAGGGCTGAGAGCAGAGGGCTGAGGGCTGAGGGCTGAGGGCTGAGAGCAGAGGGCTGAGGGCTGAGGGCTGAGGGCAGAGGGCAGAGGGCAGAGGGCTGAGGGCAGAGGGATGAGGGCTGAGGGCTGAGGGCCGGGTGTGGAGTGTGAACCCAGATTGATTGGGCAGACACATTGATTGGATCAGCATCTGACTGAGTGACCTAATCCTCTCTAAAACAACCATGTATCTCAAATGGCACCCTGTTCACTAGTGCACTAAATGATATAGTGTAGGGAATAGGGGGCCATTTTGGATGCAACCAGTCACACACTGCACCCCTCTCTTCTCTAGGAGAGTATATAACCATAACAATACATGGTCACTTAACCGACACGTTTCATTTTAAACTTCAGTTTTTTTAGGGCACGATTTTTAATTGAACCTTTATTTAACTAGGCAAGTCACTTTAGAACAAATTCTTATTTACAATGACGGTCATACACCGGCCAAACCTGGACGACGCTGGGCCAATTGTGTGCCGCCCTATGGGACTCCCAATCACGGCCGGTAGTGATACAGCCTGGAATCGAACCGGGGTGTCTGTAGGGACGCCTCAAGTACTGAGATGCAGTGCCTTAGAACGCTGCGCCACTCGGGAGCCCAAATGTGGGAATCAAACCCACAACTTTGGTGTTTCCAAGTTTCCAAATACCTTGTGTCTTTATAACGCCCCAACTGACTACGCCATATAGTTCTACTGGACTCCCTTACGGTTCTATAGGTTCTTGACCCTTATAGTTCTAGGTTCTAAACTCCCTTATGCTTCTATGTTCTAGACTCCCTTATGGTTCTAGGTTCTAAAATTCCGTATGGTTCTATAGGTTCTAGACTCCCTTATTGTTCTAGTTTCTAAACTCTCATGGTTCAACGTTCGAGACTCCTTTATGGTTCTACGTCCTAGACTCCCTTATGGTTCTATGTTCTAGACTCCCTTATGGTTCTATAGGTTCTAGACTCACCCTTTCTGTAGAAGACAGCATTGAGGAACTCTTCGGCTTGCTTCTCCAGGCGGTTGATTTTGGACGTGTCCTGTTTAAAATCCTCTGACTCTGATAAGACCTGGGGAGTGATGCCAACCAAGTGTTCCTGAGAGGGACACAGAACACAAGAGGAAAAGGGTTTAGGATTTTAGAAAACAGTACATAAATGTACAACCAAGTTTTTTACTAAGCAAAAATAACTACATAATATGACAATAGGTGGCGAGATAACGCTGTGGTGGAAGCTTTAAAAGACCGGGTGACAAAACATGGTGATTAAGAAAGTCATTGTGTGGACATGCAGTCATTGCGTTTATGAAACAAACAAATGACTGATCTGGGGGGGTGGTGGTGGGAGGAATGGGCGTGACACCCTGACTGTCTCTCCGCTTTCTCCTCTTAGAATCCAGTGACGTGAAAACTGGCAAAACCAAAACAGGCTCAAACAGTTTCTTTAAAACGGCATACCTTCACAGTTAATATGAATGAGGCATTCTCTCTTCCTTCCCCTCGCTCTCCATCCCTCTCCCTCGTCTCTTTCTCTCTCTCTCCCCTCGGAAGACACTTCAGTTGTTCAAGTGACTAGGTATCCCCCTTTCACTTTCCTTCTCCCCCTCTCCTCCCCCTCTCTCGCTCTTCCCCTCCCTCAAGTCTACCTCCTCCCCCTTTCTCTCCCCCTCCCTCAAGCCTACCTCCTCCCTCTGCCTCTCTCCTCCCCCTCTCTCGCTCTTCCCCTCCCTCAAGCCTACCTCCTCACCCTCCCTCGCTCTCCCCCTCCCTCAAGCCTACCTCCTCCCCCTCCCTCGCTCTTCCCCTCCCTCAAGCCTACCTCCTCCCTCTGTCGGGAGTTTGCATAGCTGCAGATCAA
The DNA here is from genome assembly GCF_034236695.1 of Oncorhynchus nerka. Classification (NCBI taxonomy): domain Eukaryota; kingdom Metazoa; phylum Chordata; class Actinopteri; order Salmoniformes; family Salmonidae; genus Oncorhynchus; species Oncorhynchus nerka. The sequence goes on along the minus strand of NC_088410.1, from coordinate 21,389,373 downwards.
TGAATCAATTGTTTCCGTCCTCTGCAGGTCCTCTGGCATTTCATGCAATTAAACGCACACAGTGAAATATGAAGAGTACGTCCCAAATGGCACCCTATTCCCTACATCGTGCACTACTTTTGACCAGAACGCTATGGGCCGTGTTCAGACGTAGTGCACTATAAAGAGAATAGGGTACCATTCTGGACGTAGGGCAAGCCCAACCCACCCAGCCCGGCCCGGGCAAGGCCAGAGACAAGCAGAGGAAGGAGGACAGATATGTTCGAGGTAATATGTTTTATGGACCATGGAGCGTATTCACAAAGTGTCCCAGTAGTAGGAATGCTGAATCTGATTTATATAATCCTATTCATTATAATCTGATCATAGATCAGCACTACTACTATGTTATATATGTTTATAATAATAATTTGGTTGGTGCTAATATTTGTTATTTTTCACACATGTACAATTGTGTATTAAATTGTAGGTGCCAGATGGTCGACCTTCAGGGTTGAAGAGGTCAAGATGAAAAAGGAGAAAAGGAGCGGTTGGTTGGCATGGCAACAGAAGGGGGGGGGCTCTTTGTGAGGCCTTCTGTTTCATCCTTCGTTCCTCCATTAAAGGGGCAATCTGAGATTGGTATATCAAAAGTGGCGCGGTGTCCACTTCTTCATCGTTTGAATCCCAGATTGCCCCTTTAAAAAGACAAACAAAAAATGGAGGACGAGTGGCGCCCCGAACGACATGCCGACGAGCATCAATTCACAAGGTCAAAGGGAACGAGGGGTGACTGAAAGGGCAAAAAATAATAATACATTCCTGAGAGGCAAAACATTCTAGCGCCATTTTAGGATGATTAGACATGGCTGAATGAGTGAGACGACCAGGGATTGACCTCTACTTAAAGGGTGTGTGTGTGTGTGTGTGTGTGTGTGTGTGTGTGTGTGTGTGTGTGTGTGTGTGTGTGTGTGTGTGTGTGTGTGTGTGTGTGCGTTATTGTCGATGAAAAGATGCAGACTGGCTTTTGTTCATGAAGCTAATTAGCTAATGCAGTGTGGGGGGTTTAGCTAATCAGCTAGCTGTAATGCAGTGTATGGAGTTTAGCTAATCAGCTAGCTGTAATGCAGTGTGTGGAGTTTAGCTAATCAGCTAGCTGTAATGCAGTGTGTGGAGTTTAGCTAATCAGCTAGCTGTAATGCAGTGTGTGGAGTTTAGCTAATCAGCTAGCTGTAATGCAGTGTATGGAGTTTAGCTAATCAGCTAGCTGTAATGCAGTGTGTGGAGTTTAGCTAATCAGCTAGCTGTAATGCAGTGTGTGGAGTTTAGCTAATCAGCTAGCTGTAATGCAGTGTGTGGAGTTTAGCTAATCAGCTAGCTGTAATGCAGTGTATGGAGTTTAGCTAATCAGCTAGCTGTAATGCAGTGTGTGGAGTTTAGCTAATCAGCTAGCTGTAATGCAGTGTGTGGAGTTTAGCTAATCAGCTAGCTGTAATGCAGTGTGTGGAGTTTAGCTAATCAGCTAGCTGTAATGCAGTGTGGGGGGTTTAGCTAATCAGCTAGCTGTAATGCAGTCTGGAGGGTTAGCTAATCAGCTAGCTGTAATGCAGTGTGGGGGGTTTAGCTAATCAGCTAGCTGTAATGCAGTGTGGGGGGTTTAGCTAATCAGCTAGCTGTAATGCAGTGTGTGGGATTTAGCTATTGTCTCGATGTGTGTCTGTCTCTGTGTGTGTGTGTGTCTGTCTCTCTGTGTGTGTGTGTGTGTGTGTGTGTGTGTGTGTGTGTGTGTGTGTGTGTGTGTGTGTGTGTGTGTGTGTGTGAGCCACAGCAACTCTAATAACATCAATTACCTTGACTTTCTCTCGTCTTAAGCAGCAAAAGAGACAATTTACATCAAACGACCAATCCAACAGTACCTCGGGCTCGCAATCTGTGGGAAGAAGAAGACACACACAAACACACGTCAGAGAGGTTATGGTAATAATGACAGGCCGCTGTGTGTGAGCTTAGACAAACCACAGCACAGCTAACCATTTCATGCATTTCAAAATAAAACCCTTCAGAATAGGAAAAGCATTGAAAATAGCAACAGTTTGTTTTGAATGATGGCTGAGTTCCTTTTGATACATAAAAACTGTAAACCAAGACATCAACTGTCCGGACACACACACTCAACCAGAAGATTACCCCCAATCAGTGTGTGTGTGTGTGTGTGTGTGTGTATCTGTATGAGTGTGTGTGACATCTCTGTGTCTCCAAGTGACAAGGCCTTCTGGTGACTCTCTCTCGAACACAGTATGAGCTTCCTTTGTGATAACTAAATCTTCAGGGAACATGACTTGTGTCACAGTCCTGGTGGGAGGGGAGCGGAGGGGACGTTGGGCCTGGGCGCCTGGCAGCGTGCGGCGGCCTTGGATACGTGACTATTGTGTTGGTGACAGATATAGAACCGGGCGCCTCGACATAGTGTAGTCATTAACCTCCAGTCCCCTGCCGCACTAAACCCTACCCCTTCATATGCAGAGGAGAGTGTGTGTGCGTGTGTGTGATGTGTGTGTGATGTGTGTGTGTGTGTGTGTGTGTGTGTGTGTGTGTGTGTGATGTGTGTGTGATGTGTGTGTGTGGCTATAATGCTCCACGGGCAGAGAAACACAGAGAGAGAGGAGGGATGCCCAACAAACTCACCTTTTGGTGCACCATGGATAAAAAGAAAAGTGCACCGAGCTACACACGGAACTCACAGCACTAAGAGAGAGAGAGATATGCCCCCCTAGGCACAACTATGACAACATAACCAACAAAAACGGGTCACAACTCCTGCAGCTCTGTCGCACGCTGGGTATGTACATAGTCAATGGTAGGCTTCGAGGGGACTCCTATGGTAGGTACACCTATAGCTCATCTCTTGGTAGTAGTACTGTAGACTACCTTATCACTGACCTCAACCCAGAGTCTCTCAGTGCGTTCACAGTCAGCCCACTGACACCCCTATCAGACCACAGCAAAATCACAGTCTAGCTGAACAGAGCAATACTCAATCATGAGGCATCAAAGCCAAAGGAACTGAGTAACATTAAGAAATGCTATAGATGGAAGGAATGCAGTTTGGAAACCTACCAAAAAACAATTAGGCAACAACAAATTCAATCCCTTTTAGAAAAGTCCTGGGAAAAACATTCTACTGTTATAGTGAAGGTGTAAACTTGGCAGTAGAAAATCTTAACAGTATATTTGAGTCTTCTCATGCTTTGTTGATTTCAAAAAAGCCTTCGACTCAATTTGGCATGAGGGTCTGCTATACAAATTGATGGAAAGGGGTGTTGGGGGAAAAACATTATAAAAAAAATACATGTACACAAAAAACAAGTGTGTGATTAAAAAAGGCCCAAAACAAAGACATTTCTTCCCACAGGGCCGTGGGGTGAGACAGGGATGCACCTTAAGCCCCACCCTCTTCAACATATATATCAATGAATTGGCGAGGGTACTAGAACAGTCTGCAGCACCCGGCCTCACCCTACTAGAATCTGAAGTCAAATGTCTACTGTTTGCTGATGATCTGGTGCTTCTGACCCCAACCTAGGAGGAACTACAGCATCTAGATCTTCTGCACAGATTCTGCCAGACCTGGGCCCTGACAGTAAATCTCAGTAAGACCAAAATAATGGTGTTCCAAAAAAGGTCCAGTCGCCAGGACCACAAACACAAATTACATTTTGACACCGTTGCCCTAGAGCACACAAAAAACTATAATACCTTGGCCTAAACATCATTGCCACAGGTAACTTCCACAAAGCTGGGAACGATCTGAGAGACAAGGCAAGAAGGGCATTCTATGCCATCAAAAGGAACATAAAATTCAACATACCAATTTGGATCTGGCTAAAAATACTTGAATCAGTCATAGAACCCATTGCCCTTTATGGTTGTGAGGTCTGGGGTCCACTCACCAACCAATAATTCACAAAATGGGACAAACACTAAATTGAGACTGCATGCAGAATTCTGCAAAAATATCTTCTGTGTACAACGTAGAACACCAAATAATGCACGCAGAGCAGAATTAGGCCGATACCCACTAATTATCAAAATCCAGAAAAGAGCCGTTAAATTCTACAACCACCTAAAAGGAAGCGATTCCCAAACCTTCCATAACAAAGCCATTACCTACAGAGAACCTGGAGAAGAGTCCCCTAAGCAAGCTGGTCCTGGCTCTGTTCACAAACACACCCCACAGAGCCCCAAGACAGCAACACAATTAGACCCAACCAAATCATGAGAAAACAAAAAAAGTATTACTTGACACATTGGAAAGAATTAACAAAAAAAACAGAGCAAACTAGAATGCTATTTTGCCCTAAACAGAGAGTACATAGTGGCAGAATACCTGACCACTGTGACTGACTCAAAATGAAGGAAAGCTTTGACTATGTACAGACTCAGTGAGCATAGCCTTGCTATTGAGAAAGGCCGCCGTAGGCAGACATGGCTCTCAAGAGAAGACAGGCTATGTGCTCACTGCCCACAAAATGAGGTGGAAACTGAGCTGCATTTCCTAACCTCCTCCAAATTTATGACCATATTAGAGACATATTTCCCTCAGATTACACAGATCCACAAAGAATTCGAAAACAAATACAATTTTAATAAACTCCCATATCTACTGGGTGAAATTCCAGTGTGCCATCACAGCAGCAAGATTTGTGACCTGTTCCACAAGAAAAGGGCAACAAGTGAAGAACAAACACCATTGTAAATACAACCCATATTTATGTTTATTTATTTTCCCTTTTGTACTTTAACCATTTGTACATCGTTACAACACTGTATATATATATACATAATATGACATTTGTAATGTCTTTATTCTTTTGAAACTTCTGTGAGTGTAATGTTTACTGTTCATTTTTCTTGTTTATTTCACTTTTGTTTATTATCTACCTCACTTGCTTTGGCAATGTTAACATATGTTTCCCATGCCAATAAAGCCCCTTGAATTGAATTGAGAGAGAAGGACGGAGAGAAAGAGATAACAGAGAGAGAGAGACAGCGAGATAAGTATAAAAGAGATTGAAAGGGGGGATAAGAGAGAGAAAGAGAGAGAGAGATAAGAGATTGGAGAGAGGGGGATGAGAGTCAGAGAGAGAGAGGGGGTAAGCGAGAGAAGGGATAAGAGAAAGAGAGCGAGAGAGCGAGATGGGGATAAGAGAGAGAAAGAGAGAGGGATAAAAGAGATTGGAGAGGGGGATGAGAAGGAAATAGAGAGGGGATAAAAGAGAGAGAAGGACACGAGAGAAAGGGGATAAAAGAGAGGGGGATGAGAGAGAGAAGGATAAGAGAGAAAGGGGATAAAAGAGAGAGTGGGATGAGAGAGAGAAGGATAAGAGAGAGAGGGGATAAAAGAGAGAGGGATGAGAGAGAGAGAGAGAGAGAGAGAGAGAGAGAGAGGGATAAACAAGATTGGAGAGAGGGGGATAGAGAGAGAGAGAGAGAGGGGGGTAAGAGAGAAAGATAAAGAGGGGGATAAGAGAGGGAGAGAAAAAGAGAGAAAGAGAGATAAAAGAGATTGGAGAGAGGGGATAAGAGCAAAGAGAGAGAGAGAGAGAGAGAGAGAGAGAAAGTGGATAAGAGAGAGAAAGGGGATAAAAGAGAGATAGATGGGGATGAGAGAGATGAATGAGAGAGAGAAAGAGAGAGATAAGAGATTGGAGAGAGGGGGATGAGAGAAAGACAGAGGGAGGATAAAAGAGGGAGAGAGATAGATTGAGAGAGATACGAGAGGGAGAGAAATAGATTGGAGAGAGGAGGATAAGAGAGAGAGGGGATAAGAGAGTTAGAGAGGGAGAGAAAAGAGGGAGAGAAAAAGAGAGAGAAAGAGAGAGATACGAGGTTGGAGAGAGAGCAAGAGCACGGCTTCCGGTTTGAGGGAATTGTGTCAAGAAGCAGTGCGGTTTGACTTGGTGGTGTTTCGGAGGACACATTGGTGCAGCTGGCCTCCGGTTTGAGGGACTTGTGTCAGGAAGCCGTGAGGTTTGACTTGGTGGTGTTTCGGAGGACACATTGGTGCAGCTGGCCTCCGGTTTGAGGGACTTGTGTCAGGAAGCCGTTTGACTTGGTGGTTTGACTGGTGCAGTGGTGTTTGAGGGACTTGGAGGACACATTGGTGCAGCTGGCCTCCGGTTTGAGGGACTTGTGTCAGGAAGCCGTGAGGTTTGACTGGGTGGTGTTTCGGAGGACACATTGGTGCAGCTGGCCTCCGGTTTGAGGGACTTGTGTCAGGAAGCCGTGAGGTTTGACTTGGTGGTGTTACGGAGGACACATTGGTGCAGCTGGCCTCCGGTTTGAGGGACTTGTGTCAGGAAGCCGTGAGGTTTGACTGGGTGGTGTTTCGGAGGACACATTGGTGCAGCTGGCCTCCGGTTTGAGGGACTTGTGTTTGACTGGGTGGTGTTACGGAGGACACATTGGTGCAGCTGGCCTCCGGTTTGAGGGACTTTTGACGTGAGGTTTGACTTGGTGGTGTTTCGGAGGACACATTGGTGCAGCTGGCCTCCGGTTTGAGGGACTTGTGTCAGGAAGCCGTGAGGTTTGACTTGGTGGTGTTTCGGAGGACACATTGGTGCAGCTGGCCTCCGGTTTGAGGGACTTGTGTCAGGAAGCCGTGAGGTTTGACTGGGTGGTGTTTCGGAGGACACCTTCGCTGCTCCCGAGTCCATGCAGGTGTTGCAGCGATGAGGGAAGACTTTTATTTATTTTATTTTACCTTTATTTAACCAGGCAAGTCAGTTAAGAACAAATTCTTATGTTCAATGACGGCCTAGGAACAGTGGGTTAACTGCCTGTTCAGGGGAAGAACGACAGATTTGTACCTTGTCAGCTCGGGGGTTTGAACTTACAACCTTCCGGTTACTAGTCCAACGCCCTAACCACTAGGCTACCCTGCCGCCCCGTTGGATACCACAAAATGGAGGAGAAAAAGGTGTCTAAATAAAAATATATAAAAAGAAAGGAATGAGAGAGGATCAATAATCTAAGAAAGAAGAGAAACAACAGCCTTGGAGTGGTTTCGTCTCTCGTGAGAAACCACACAATTCATTTGGAGGAAGGAGTGGAGTGAGAGAAAGAGAGAGACGTCGTCAACGTGGCCACTTCATAGAGACGACCGTATGAACTCTGTGTCTGGGTCGTTGCCATGGAGCTATGCTTCCTTTAACCAGCAGTTCAACCCACACTGCTACAGAGAGATATACGTTTTTGTCTTACATTAATGAGACATCCTCATTATAGTAAAACCACCACCACACCCCCCCTCCCACCAGAACCTCAACACAATCACATTACAAGACAATACACTACTATGCAGTACACAATCCAATCCTTACAAATGATATATATATATATATATATATCTCTATCTCTCTCTATTTATATGTTTCACCTTTTATATTTATTATATTTCTACTATTTACTGTTGCCATTTTTGTTGTTTTTTTATTTAAATTGTTTGCTTTATTTTTATTTTATTTTTTATTATTCTTCATTAATTTATTACAATGTATATTGTATACATTGTTGCTTTGGCAATATTGATGCAATGTTTTTCATGCCAATAAAGCAGCTTGAATTTGAATTTGAGAAAGAAGGAGAGGGAGAGAGAAGAGAGAGGGAGAGAGAAGACAGAAAGAGAGAAAGAGAGAAAGAGAGAGAGAGAGAAAGAGAGAGAGAGCGAGAGAGAAAGAGAGAGAGAGAGAGAAAGCAAGAGAGAGAGAGAAAGAGAGAAAGAAAGAGAGAGAGAAAGAGAGAGAGAGAGAAAGAGAAGAGAGCGAGAGAGAAAGAGAGAGAAAGAGAGAGAGAAAGAGAGAGAGAGAAGGAAAGAGAGAAAGAGAGAGAGAAAGAGAGAGAGAGAGAGGAAAGAGAGAGAGAAAGAGAGAGAGAGAGAGAGAGAGAGAGAGAGAGAGAGAGAAAGAGAGAGAGAGAGAGACATCACAGCAGTAATATAGTGACCTTTCGCCACAAGAAAAGGGCAAACCAGTGAAGAACAAACACCATTGTTAATACAACCCATTTTTATGTTTATTTATTTTACCTTTTGTACTTTAGCCATTTGCACATTATTACAACACTGTATATATATATACATAATATGACATTTAAAAAATATATATATTTACTTCTGTGAGTGGAATGTTTACAGTTAATTTTGACTTAATCTACTTCACCTGCTTTGGCAATTAAAACACATGTTTCCCATGCCAATAAAGCCCTTCAATTGAATCTAGTCCTACACTAGGGAGTGACACAACTCAATTTGAATGAGTGGATACAACTGAACTTGAATGAGTGGAATGGGAATGATACAATTCCACTTGATGCAGTGAGTTCTGTACATTATATCGTGTTGCTAGGTGCACTTTTCTTCTAACCCATGGTGTGTCAAAAGGTCAAAGGTGAGTGAGTGGGCCCCCGTGGTTCTAGTAGTTACAATAGCCCTGGGAAAGAGCCAATTAGCTACTGTCCAACAGCTAGCATGACCCCCCACCCTGCTGCACTCAGCTGTGAGAGAGAGAGAGAGAGAGAGAGAGAGAGGGTGCGAGTGTGTTTGTACGTGTACTTACTGTGGACATGTGTGTGTATTTATGTGTGTGTTTGTACGTGTACTTACTGTGGAAATGTGTGTGCATTTATGTGTGTGTTTGTACGTGTACTTACTGTGGAAATGTGTGTATTTATGTGTGTTTGTACGTGTACTTACTGTGGAAATGTGTGTGCATTTATATGTGTGTGTTTGTACGTATACTTACTGTGGAAATGTGTGTGTATTTATATGTGTGTGTTTGTATGTGTACTTACTGTGGACGTGTGTGTATTTATATGTGTGTGTTTGTACGTGTACTTACTGTGGAAATATGTGTGCATTTATATGTGTGTCTGCTGTGTGGTTGAATGAGCGAAGAGGAAGACGCATCTGAAACACTAATTCTGAAGTTGGTGGAGGATGTGTCACAAGACGATAGGTGGCCACACTGACCTCAGTTCCTAGGGTTTGGAGAGAGAGAGAGAGAGGTAGAAACTGAGCTGCACTTCCTAACCTCCTGCCAAATGTATGACCATATTAGAGAGACATATTTCCCTCAGATTACACAGACCCACAAAGAATTAGAAAATAAACCCAATTTTGATAAACTCCCATATCTACTGGGTGAAATTCCACAGTGTGCCATCACAGCAGCACGATTTGTGACCTGTTACCACAAGAAAAGGTCAACCAGTGAAGAACAAACACCATTGTAAATACAACCTATATTTATGCTTATTTTCCCTTTTGTACTTTAACCATTTGCACATCATTGCAACACTGTATATAGACATAATATGACTTTTGAAATGTCTTTATTCTTTTTGAACTTTTGCAAGTGTAATGTTTACTGATTTTTAAAAATTGTTTATTATCTACTTCCCTTACTTTGGCAATGTAAACATTTGTTTCCCATGCCAATAAAGCCCCTTGAATTGAATTGAGTGAGAGAGAGGAAAGAGCTCTGGCTGGCTGGGTTGAGGAGCTGCATAATTTGACATTTGATTATCCTGACCCACACACCTTCTTTGTGTTAGAAGTCATGTGTATTGAAGCAGTCTAGCTGCATGCTTGGTGCGATGACGCACAAGGTGTTGTTGTTGTTGATTCCATCCAGGAACCTAAACATTTAGACCTCTTTTCAGCTCCTGAGTTTCATATATTAATAATATATTGTAAGGTCAGAGGTTAACACAGGCTTAGGAGATCTCCGTTTTGTTCAATGAGATAATATCAGTCAGTTAACATGACCTTTACGATGTATGAAGCCTTGATGTGCTTTATTTGCTTATTTGATAACATTAATGCTTCAAAACTCACTAAAAAAGTGACGTTAGCTGATGAAGATTATCTCATAGAACAAAACGTAGAAGATCTCCTAAGCCGGTGTTAACCTCTGACCTTATTTTTGGCATTTATCTATAAACCCTACAAAATATATATATATATAATTTCCCCATAGGCTTTGTCCAACGGGCCATGGCAGAGTTAGTGCCTAGAAAAAGATGCCATTACTATTGCTCTCTATGGGCCCTGGGCCTATGGGTGAAAAGCAGTGCACTATATGGAGAATAGGGTGCCATTTGGGACACAGATATGGAGATAGTCGGCGAGGACATGCTTACCTTGAAAAAGGGTAATATCTTTGACTAGTCCCGGCCCGAACAGCCCTTCCAAAATGCTTTCAAACCCTGCAGGGAAGACAGAGAGAACAACTAAGTACAGGACTCAGGTTTGTAGAAGATGGGGGAGCTCACATCCACTTACAGTTCTACAGACAGACCCCACCCCCAGGCTCACATCCACTTAGTTCTACAGACAGACCCCACCCCCAGGCTCACATCCACTGGCTCACATCCACTTACAGTTCTACAGACAGACCCCACCCCCACACACTGAATCACATCCACTTACAGTTCTACAGACAGACCCCACCCCCACACACTGAATCACATCCACTTACAGTTCTACAGACAGACCCCACCCCACACACTGGCTCACATCCACTTACAGTTCTACAGACAGACCCCACCCCCACACACTGAATCACATCCACTTACAGTTCTACAGACAGTCCCCACCCCCACACACTGAATCACATCCACTTACAGTTCTACAGACAGACCCCACCCCCACACACTGAATCACATCCACTTACAGTTCTACAGACAGACCCCACCCCCACACACTGGCTCACATCCACTTACAGTTCTACAGACAGACCCCACCCCCACACACTGGCTCACATCCACTTACAGTTCTACAGACAGACCCCACCCCCACACACTGGCTCACATCCACTTACAGTTCTACAGACAGACCCCACCCCACACACTGAATCACATCCACTTACAGTTCTACAGACAGACCCCACCCCCACACACTGAATCACATCCACTTACAGTTCTACAGACAGACCCCACCCCACACACTGGCTCACATCCACTTACAGTTCTACAGACAGACCCCACCCCCACACACTGAATCACATCCACTTACAGTTCTACAGACAGACCCCACCCCCACACACTGGCTCACATCCACTTACAGTTCTACAGACAGACCCCACACCCACACACTGGCTCACATCCACTTAGTTCTACAGACAGACCCCACTCGCACACACACACACACCTTGGCTTTAATTTTCTTTTCTTAAAAGCAAATCCCTTCTTTACCTAATATAACACTGTTAGCTAATGTCACTCACTTTTTATTAACTGTAAATACTGGATTCAGCTGTTGCTTGGCAACCCTGTGAAGTAACGCAAATACATATTGCAGTTTCCTCCCCCCCACACCGTCCTTCTTCTCTTCCCCCCCTCCCCCTTCCTCCACCCTCTCCTCCCCCTCCCCCTTCCTCTCCCCCTCCCCCTCCTCCACCCTCTCCTCTCTAAAAGGAAAGAGGTGGAGAGGAGAAGAGGAAAAGAAACTGCTTGGTGAAAAAGCTGAGGAGTGAAGATGGGTATAAGAGGGTGAGAGGGGTTGGAGTAGAGAGGTGGGGGTGGTATGGGGTTTGGGAGGGAGTGAGAAAGAGGAAGGAAGGGAGAGAGGGGGTAACTCAACGGGAGGTTTTGTCCTTCAAGTCAAGCCTACTGTGATGCCAAAGGAAATGCGGGCAGATCAATACCACTTAAAATAAAAGTAGCTCGGTCTCCCTACCTCTCTTTTGCCTTTGCTTTCTCTCTTTCTACTTCGCTCTCGCTCTCTATTTCTCTTGCCCTCACTCTCTATTTCTCTTGCCCTCTCTCTCGCTCTCTCTCACTCTCTTTCTCTTGCCCTCTCTCTCTCTTTCTACTTCGCTCTCTCTCTCACTCTCTATTTCTCTTGCCCTCTCTCTCGCTCTCTCTCACTCTCTTTCTCTTGCCCTCTCTCTCGCTTTCTACTTCGCTCTCTCTCTCACTCTATTTCTCTTGCCCTCTCTCTCGCTCTCTCTCACTCTCTTTCTCTTGCCCTCTCTCGCTCTTTCTACTTCGCTCTCTCTCTCTCTCTCTCTCTTGCCCGCTCTCTTTCTACTTCGCTCTCGCTCTCTCTCTCTCTTGCCCTCTCTCTCTCTTTCTACTTCGCTCTCGCTCTCTCACTCGCGCTCTCTCTCTCTCTCTCTTTCTCTTGCCCTCTCTCTCTCTTTCTACTTCGCTCTCGCTCTCTCTCTCTCTTGCTCTCTCTCTCTCTTGCTCTCCCCCCCCCGCCCCTCTCCTCTACTCTCCATGCAGGTTAAGAGGCAGAGCTGCTGCTAAGAGGGAGATTAAACCAGCTTTTGGGAACAAGTTCATCTTAACCCTGGCTGTTATACATCCAGATCTGGACAAAGGTTTTTAAGATGGGGGGGATTTGTTTATTAGCTTCTGCAGAAGAAGCAGCTGTTCTTCCTGGGGTCCACAAAAAACACCATACAAGACAAGTAACAAAACACTGATACACAAGGACAGCCACACACTGAAAATACAACCATATAGAAACACAACTAAAACAATGTCATTAATAAGAGTACAAACAACACAACTAAAACAATGTCATTAATAAGAGTACAAACAACACAACTAAAACAATGTCATTAATAAGAGTACAAACAACACAACTAATATAAAGAGTGTGTGTGTGTGTGTGTGTGTGTGTGTGTGTGCACAGTCTCCGCCGCTCCATGAAATGTTGAATCTTTTTGTTCAGGTCATGTTGCTGTTTGTTTGAGGAATTATAGATAGAAGGGATGTGTGATCATGGCTCTGTGTAATAATGGGTGTTGCTGTTTGTTTGAGGAATTAGAGATAGAAGGGATGTGTGATCATGGCTCTGTGTAATAATGTGTGTTGCTGTTTGTTTGAGGAATTAGAGATAGAAGGGATGTGTGATCATGGCTCTGTGTAATAATGTGTGTTGCTGTGAATTCATCTTGGACATGGGGACTGAACACTGTTCAATGTTGTCATTTCACTTCTGGGTTTTTCCACTTTACTAGTGAAACAGTCGTTGGAATGATTGGTAATATCAAAAAGGATTTGTTATAAATGACCCGTCAACTTCAAAGAACGATGGAGATTCATTTGATTTTCTGCCCATGATATGATTTAAACACTCCCAAGTCTTTTCCCATTGTGTTTTAAGTCATTTATCTTGGTTTGGTAATGTCATTTCTTCTTCTTTCCATTTAGTCACGAAATGTCTCAATTGACAGTATGCCAACCAATCAGCTGAGCAGCCCTGACTGGTTAGCCACCTCTTTTGCACCATTTCTGTGAACCAGAAAATGTTTCAATTCATCCTCATTCCAGATGGCTCTAACTAGAGGTCGACCGATTAATCGGAATGGCCGATTAATTAGGGCCGATTTCAAGTTTTCATAACAAATCGGGAATCAGTATTTTTGGGCGCCAATTTTTTTTTTACAGCTTTATTTAATCATTATTTAACTAGGCAAGTCAGTTAAGAACACATTCTTATTTACAATGACGGCCTAGGAACAGTGGGCTAACTGCCTCGTTCAGGGGCAGAACAACAGATTTCACCTTGTCAGCTCGGGGGATCCAATCTTGCAACCTTACAGTTAACTAGTCCAACGCAATAACGACCTGCCTCTCTCTCGTTGCACTCCACAAGGAGACTGCCTGTTACGCAAATGCAGTAAGCCAAGGTAAGTTGCTAGCTAGCATTAAACTTATCTTGTAAAAAACAATCAATCATAATCACTAGTTACTGTAACTGCACATGGTTAATGATATTACTAGATATTATCTAGCGTGTCCTGTGTTGCATATAATCTGACTGAGCATATAAGCATACAAGTATCTAAGTATCTGACTGAGCGATGGTAGGCAGAAGCAGGCGCGTAAACATTCATTCAAACAGCACTTTCGTGCGTTTTGCCAGCAGTTCTTCGTTGTGCATCAAGCATTGCGCTGTTTATGACTTCAAACCTATCAACTCCCGAGATGAGGCTGGTGTGACCGAAGTGAAATGGCTGGCTAGTTAGCACGCGCTAATAGCGTTTCAAACATCACTTGCTGTGAGCCTTGGGGTGGTTGTTTCCCTTGCTCTGCATGGGTAACGCTGCTTCGATGTGGTGGCTGCTGTCATTGTGTTGCTGGTTCGAGCCCAGGGAGGAGCGTGGAGAGGGACGGAGGCTATACTGTTACACTGGCAATACTAAAGTGCCTATAAGAACATCCAATAGTCAAAGGTTAATGAAATACAAAATGGTATAGAGGGAAATAGTGCTAGTGGATGTCACAGATCCAACACCAGTGCTAGTGGATGTCACATATCCAACACCAGTGCTAGTGGATGTCACAGATCCAACACCAGTGCTAGTGGATGTCACATATCCAACACCAGTGCTAGTGGATGTCACAGATCCAACACCAGTGCTAGTGGATGTCACAGATCCAACACCAGTGCTAGTGGATGTCACAGATCCAACACCAGTGCTAGTGGATGTCACAGATCCAACACCAGTGCTAGTGGATGTCACAGATCCAACACCAGTGCTAGTGGATGTCACAGATCCAACACCAGTGCTAGTGGATGTCACAGATCCAACACCAGTGCTAGTGGATGTCACAGAGCCAACACCAATGCTAGTGGATGCCACAGAGCCAACACCAGTGCAAGTGGATGCCACAGAGCCAACACCAGTGCTAGTGGATGCCACAGAGCCAACACCAGTGCTAGTGGATGCCACAGAGCCAACACCAGTGCTAGTGGATGCCACAGATCCAACACCAGTGCTAGTGGATGTCACAGATCCAACACCAGTGCTAGTGGATGCCACAGATCCAACACCAGTGCTAGTGGATGTCACAGATCCAACACCAGTGCTAGTGGATGTCACAGATCCAACAGCAGTGCTAGTGGATGCCACAGATCCAACACCAGTGCTAGTGGATGCCACAGATCCAGTGCTAGTGGATGTCACAGATCCAACACCAGTGCTAGTGGATGCCACAGATCCAACACCAGTGCTAGTGGATGCCACAGATCCAACACCAGTGCTAGTGGATGTCACAGATCCAACAGCAGTGCTAGTGGATGCCACAGATCCAACACCAGTGCTAGTGGATGCCACAGAGCCAACACCAGTGCTATGCACTCTAGTTGGTTGAGTGGTAACCTGGGTCATATGACTCATGTAAACATGTAAACTTCATGCCTGGTTACAAAGAACATTTCCTTTGAAAACTCAAACCAACACAAATAATATTTTTCCCAAAAAATGTTTATATTGGTGGACACAGCAGGACGCAAACCCACAACCCTAATGTTGCAAGCACCAGGCCCTACCAACTGAGCCACATACAGGCCCTACCAACTGAGCCACATACAGGCCCTACCAACTGAGCCACATACAGGCCCTACCAACTGTGCCACATACAGGCCCTACCAACTGAGCCACATACAGGCCCTACCAACTGAGCCACATACAGGCCCTACCAACTGAGCCACATACAGGCCCTACCAACTGAGCCACATACAGGCCCTACCAACTGAGCCACATACAGGCCCTACCAACTGAGCCACATACAGGCCCTACCAACTGAGCCACATACAGGCCCTACCAACTGAGCCACATACAGGCCCTACCAACTGAGCCACATACAGGCCCTACCAACTGAGCCACATACAGGCCCTACCAACTGCCACAAACAGGCCAGCCATACAGGCCCTACCAACTGAGCCACATACAGGCCCTACCAACTGAGCCACATACAGGCCCTACCAACTGAGCCACATACAGGCCCTACCAACTGAGCCACACAGGCCCTACAGGCCAACTGAGGCCACATACAGGCCCTACCAACTGAGCCACATACAGGCCCTACCAACTGAGCCACATACAGGCCCTACCAACTGAGCCACATACAGGCCCTACCAACTGAGCCACATACAGGCCCTACCAACTGAGCCACATAGGGCCTAGATGGCATCAAATCAAAAGTGTATTTGTCACGTGCGCCGAATACAACAGGATACAACAATACAACAGGATACAACAATACAACAGGATACAACAATACAACAGGATACAACAATACAACAGGATACAACAATACAACAGGATACAACAATACAACAGGACACAACAATACAACAGGACACAACAATACAACAGGACACAACAATACAACAGGACACAACAATACAACAGGATACAACAATACAACAGGATACAACAATACAACAGGATACAACAATACAACAGGACACAACAATACAACAGGATACAACAATACAACAGGATACAACAGGATACAACAATACAACAGGACACAACAGGATACAACAATACAACAGGATACAACAATACAACAGGGATACAACAATACAACAATACAACAGGATACAACAATACAACAGGATACAACAATACAACAGGATACAACAATACAACAGGATACAACAATACAACAGGATACAACAATACAACAACAGGATACAACAATACAACAGGATACAACAATACAACAGGATACAACATACAACAGGATACAACAATACAACAGGATACAACAATACAACAGGATACAACAATACAACAGGATACAACAATACAACAGGATACAACAATACAACAGGATACAACAATACAACAGGATACAACAATACAACAGGATACAACAGGATACAACAATACAACAGGATACAACAGGATACAACAATACAACAGGATACAACAATACAACAGGATACAACAGGATACAACAATACAACAGGACACAACAATACAACAGGATACAACAATACAACAGGATACAACAGGATACAACAATACAACAGGACACAACAATACAACAGGATACAACAATACAACAGGATACAACAGGATACAACAATACAACAGGATACAACAGGATACAACAATACAACAGGATACAACAATACAACAGGATACAACAATACAACAGGACACAACAATACAACAGGATACAACAATACAACAGGATACAACAATACAACAGGATACAACAATACAACAGGATACAACAATACAACAGGATACAACAATACAACAGGATACAACAATACAACAGGATACAACAATACAACAGGATACAACAATACAACAGGATACAACAATACAACAGGACACAACAATACAACAGGATACAACAGGATACAACAATACAACAGGATACAACAATACAACAGGATACAACAATACAACAGGATACAACAACAATACAACAGGATACAACAATACAACAGGACAACAACAATACAACAGGACACAACAATACAACAGGATACAACAATACAACAGGATACAACAATACAACAGGATACAACAATACAAAGGATACAACAATACAACAGGATACAACAATACAACAGGATACAACAATACAACAGGACACAACAATACAACAGGATACAACAATACAACAGGATACAACAATACAACAGGATACAACAGGACACAACAATACAACAGGATACAACAATACAACAGGATACAACAATACAACAGGATACAACAGGATACAACAGGATACAACAATACAACAGGATACAACAATACAACAGGATACAACAATACAACAGGATACAACAATACAACAGGATACAACAATACAACAGGACACAACAATACAACAGGATACAACAATACAACAGGATACAACAATACAACAGGATACAACAATACAACAGGATACAACAATACAACAGGATACAACAATACAACAGGATACAACAATACAACAGGACACAACAATACAACAGGATACAACAATACAACAGGATACAACAATACAACAGGATACAACAAATACAATACAACAGGATACAACAATACAACAGGATACAACAGGATACAACAATACAACAGGATACAACAATACAACAGGATACAACAATACAACAGGATACAACAATACAACAGGATACAACAATACAACAGGATACAACAATACAACAGGATACAACAATACAACAGGATACAACAATACAACAGGATACAACAATACAACAGGATACAACAATACAACAGGATACAACAATACAACAGGATACAACAATACAACAGGATACAAACAGGATACAACAATACAACAGGATACAACAATACAATACAACAATACAACAGGACAATACAAGGATACAACAATACAACAGGATACAACAATACAACAGGATACAACAATACAACAGGATACAACAATACAACAGGACACAACAATACAACAGGATACAACAATACAACAGGATACAACAATACAACAGGATACAACAATACAACAGGATACAACAATACAACAGGATACAACAATACAGACACAACAATACAACAGGATACAACAATACAACAGGATACAACAATACAACAGGATACAACAATACAACAGGATACAACAATACAACAGGATACAACAGGATACAACAATACAACAGGATACAACAATACAACAGGATACAACAATACAACAGGATACAACAGGATACAACAATACAACAGGATACAACAATACAACAGGATACAACAATACAACAGGATACAACAGGATACAACAATACAACAGGATACAACAATACAACAGGATACAACAGGATACAACAATACAACAGGATACAACAATACAACAATACAACAGGATACAACAATACAACAGGGATACAACAATACAACAGGATACAACAATACAACAATACAACAATACAACAGGATACAACAATACACAGGATACAACAATACAACAGGATACAACAACAGGATACAACACAACAGGATACAACAATACAACAGGACACAACAATACAACAGGATACAACAATACAACAGGATACAACAATACAACAGGATACAACAAAGACACAACAACAACAGGATACAACAATACAACAGTACAACAGGATACAAAATGACACAACAACCAGGATTACAGTGAAATACAACAAGACACAACAACTTACAGGCTCTAACCAACAGGTATTAGAAGACCAGCCAAACATGAGCATGTCATTCTGTTCAGTTCCACACCAAATGAAATAACCTAAGATACGGAGGCTAAAATGGAAGGCACGGATCAAGACCTGTTTACCACAACTAAGACATTGGACAGCCATGTATACTGACGTAAGCAAACCACAGTTTGGGGTTTCTGATGTCCCGGTTTGATTGAACACCAGCCCAAATGTACGTCCAAATGACCTCTATCGTATTGTAGCTGTAGAATGTTTTACACACACACACACACACACTTTCTCTCTCCCTCTCTCTCCACACACACAGAAGAAAATAAACATCTCCTCCACATCCCGGGAGGAATATAACAAGTCCCCATGAAGGCAATCAATTAGAGTCCAGGGAATGGAGTTAAACACACAATCATACACCATGCAGCAAAAGACCTGCTCTAATTATGTTATTATCCTTTAGAGGAGGAGAAGAAGGGAAGACAGGGTAAAATGGAGGCGGAGACAGAGAGACAGAGAGAGAGATAGAAGTTAGTTAACTTCCGCAGCACTTAGTTCTTAGTGTCATAGCCAGAGGATCATACTAAACAGACAGATTAGCATCTCACTAAACCTTTCTGAACTGAGAACCTAGCAGATCAAAAGAGCGCAGAAGATGGAGGCGTTTGGGGGGGCGCTACACTGTGACAGACAAGGTTGTCACTCCTTTTTTATTCATCCTGTCCTTTGGCTTCCTCATTTCTTTTCTCACATTTTTCTATCATTCCTCTCCTCTCTCCCTTGGAAGCCTTTAATAGAGGGGCCGTCAATCTCAGGGTGGTGAACAACAGTCTTAACGAGAACCCAATCAATAACAATTATAGATGCGGCCAAGAAAGGGAGGAGAGGGGGAGGAGAGCAAGAGGAGGGGGGAAGGGTGACTTAAGGAAGGGAGGAGAGGAGGAGAGGGGGAGGAGAGCAAGAGGAGGGGGAAGGGTGACTTAAGGAAGGGAGGAGGGGAGGAGAGGGGGAGGAGAGCAAGAGGAGGGGGGAAGGGTTACTTAAGGAAGGGATGAGAGGGGAAAGAGGGAGGGTGGTTCAATTTGTTCCAATTCCCACTAAAGCGCCAAGTTATTTAAAGACAAGTGGAGAGAGACAGAGAAAGATGGAGTGAGATGGAGTAAAAGAGATACACCACAGGTAACTTCAACAAAGCTGTGAACAATCTGAGAGACAAGACAAGGCAAGAAGGGCCTTCTATGCCATCAAAAGGAACAAAATTTGACGTCTTGCTCCCAGACAAACTAAACAACTTCTTTGCTCACTTTGAGGACAATACAGTGCCACTGACACGGCCCGCTACCAAAACCTGTGGGCTCCCCTTCACCGCGGCCAACGTGAGTAAAACATTTAACCGTGTTAACCCTTGCAAGGCGGCCAGCCCAGACGGCATCCCTGGCCTCATCCTCAGAGCATGCACAGACCAGCTGGCTGGTGTGTTTATGGACATATTCAATCAATCCTTATCCCAGTCTGCTGTTCCCACATGCTTCAAGAGGGCCACCACTGTTCCTGTTCCCAAGAAAGCTAAGGTAACTGACCTAAATGACTACCGCCCCGTAGCACTCACTTCCGTCATCATGAAGTGCTTTGAGAGACTAGTCAAGTATCATATCACCTCCACCCTACCTGACACCCTAGACCCACTCCAATTTGCTTACCGCCCAAATAGGTCCACAGACGACGCAATCACAATCACACTGCACACTGCCCTATCCCATCTGGACAAGAGGAACACCTATGTAAGAATGTAGTTCATCGACTACAGCTCAGCATTTAACACTGTAGTTCCCTCCAAACTCGTCATTAAGACCCTGGGTCTCAACCCCGCCCTGTGCAACTGGGTCCTTGACTTTCTGACGGCCGCCCCCAGGTGGTGAGGGTAGGAAACAACATCTCCACCCTGCTGATCCTCAACACTGGGACCCACAAGGGTGCATTCTCAGCCCTCTCCTGTACTCCCTGTTCACCCATGACTGCGTGGCCATGCACGCCTCCAACTCAAATCATCA
Organism: Oncorhynchus nerka; assembly: GCF_034236695.1. Classification (NCBI taxonomy): domain Eukaryota; kingdom Metazoa; phylum Chordata; class Actinopteri; order Salmoniformes; family Salmonidae; genus Oncorhynchus; species Oncorhynchus nerka. The sequence continues at coordinate 21,368,364 of NC_088410.1, read as the reverse complement.
AGTTTTCAGACGACACTAGAGTGGTAGGCTTGATTACCAACAACGACGAGACGGCCTACAGGGAGGAGGTGAGGGCCCTCGGAGTGTGGTGTCAGGAAAATAACCTCGCACTCAACGTCACAAAACAAAAGGAGATGATCATGGACTTCAGCAAACAGCAGAGGGAGCACCCCCCTATCCACATCGATGGGACAGTAGTGGAGAAGGTGGAAAGTTCCTTGGCATATACATCATGGACAAACTGAAATGGTCCACCTACACAGACAGCGTGGTGAAGAAGGCGCAACAGCGCCTCTTGAACCTCAGGAGGTTGAAGAAATTTGGCTTGTCACCGAAAACACTCAAATCGAGAGCATCCTGTTGGGCTGTATCACCGCCTGGTACGGCAACTGCTCTGCCCACAACTGCAAGGCTCTCGAAGGGTAGTGAGGTCTGCACAACGCATCACCGGGGGCAATCTACCTGCCCTCCAGGACACCTACAGCACCCGATGTCACAGGAAGGACAAAAAGATCATCAAGGACAACAACCACCCGAGCCACTGCCTGTTCCCCCCCAAACCTCTATCATCCAGAAGGCGAGGTCAGTACAGGTGCATCAAAGCTGGGACTGAGAGACTGAAAAACAGCTTCTATCTCAAGGCCATCAGACATCACTAACATAGAGTGGCTAATCACTTTAAACAATGCCACTTTATATGTTTACATACCCTACATTACTCATCCCATATGTATATACTGTACTCTATACCATCGACTGCATCTTGCCTATGCCGTTTGGCCATCCCTCATCCGTATATTTATATGTACATATTCTTATTCATTCTTTTACACTTGTGTGTATAAGGTAGTTGTTGTGAAATTGTTAGATTACTTGTTAGATATTACTGCATGGTTGGAACTAGAAGCACAAGCATTTCGCTACACTCGCATTAACATCTGCTAACCATGTGTATGTGACCAATAACATTTTATTTGATTTAATATGGTCAAATCCGGAAACTATCATTTCGAAAACAAAACGTTTATTCTTTCAGTGAAATACGGAACCGTTCTGTATTTTATCTAACGGGTTGGCATCCCTAAGTCTAAATATTGCTGTTACATTGCACAACCTTCAATGTTGTCATAATTATGTATAATTCTGGCAAATTAGTTCGCCATGAGCCAGGGGCCCCATACTGTTGCATATACACTGACTCTGTGTGCCATGAGCCAGGGGCCCCAAACTGTTGCATATACACTGACTCTGTGTGCCATGAGCGCAACAGAAGTGACACAATTTCCCTAGTTAATATTGCCTGCTAAAATTGATTAATTTAAACTAAATACACAGGTTTAAAAAGATATACTTCTGTGTATAGAAAAGAAACAATTGTGTTTTTACTTGAATGCGCATTTGTTAAATCATCAACTGTTTGGCGAAAGATTCGATGATAAATTAACAGGCACCGCATTGACTATATGCAACGCAGGACAAGCTAGTTAACCTGGTAATATAATCAACCATCTGTAGTTAACTAGTGATTATGTTAAGATTGATTGTTTTTTTTAAAGATAAGTTTAATGCTAGCTAGCTAGCAACTTACCTTGGCTCCTAGCTGCACTTGTGTAACAGGTGGTCAGCCTGCCACGCAGCTTCCCCGTGGAATGCAATGTAATCGGCGTCCAATAATGCTGATCACCGATTGTTATGAAAACTTGAAATCGGACCTAATTAATCGGCCATGCCTATTAATCGTTCTACCTCTAATTTCTTTATGGAGCAACAAACTAGAGAGGAAATACAGGAGCATTTCTTTATGGAGCAACAAACTAGAGAGTAAATACAGGACCATTTCTTTGTGGAGCAACAAACTAGAGAGGAAATACAGGACCATTTCTTTATGGAGCAACAAACTAGAGAGGAAATACAAGACCATTTCTTTATGGAGCAACAAACTAGAGAGGAAATACAGGACCATTTCTTTATGGAGCAACAAACTAGAGAGGAAATACAAGACCATTTCTTTATGGAGCAACAAACTAGAAGGGAAATACAAGACCATTTCTTTATGGAGCAACAAACTAGAGAGGAAATACAGGACCATTTCTTTATGGAGCAACAAACTAGAGAGGAAATACAAGACCATTTCTTTAGGGAGCAACAAACTAGAAGGGAAATACAATACCATTTCTTTATGGAGCAACAAACTAGAGAGAAAATACAGGACCATTTCTTTATGGAGCAACAAACTAGAGAGGAAATACAGGACCATTTCTTTATGGAGCAACAAACTAGAGAGGAAATACAGGACCATTTCTTTATGGAGCAACAAACTAGAGAGTAAATACAGGACCATTTCTTTATGGAGCAACAAACTAGAGAGGAAATACAGGACCATTTCTTTATGGAGCAACAAACTAGAGAGGAAATACAGGACCATTTCTTTATGGAGCAACAAACTAGAGAGGAAATACAGGACCATTTCTTTATGGAGCAACAAACTAGAGAGTAAATACAGGACCATTTCTTTATGGAGCAACAAACTAGAGAGGAAATACAGGACCATTTCTTTATGGAGCAACAAACTAGAGAGGAAATACAAGACCATTTCTTTATGGAGCAACAAACTAGAAGGGAAATACAATACCATTTCTTTATGGAGCAACAAACTAGAGAGAAAATACAGGACCATTTCTTTATGGAGCAACAAACTAGAGAGGAAATACAGGACCATTTCTTTATGGAGCAACAAACTAGAGAGGAAATACAGGACCATTTCTTTATGGAGCAACAAACTAGAGAGTAAATACAGGACCATTTCTTTATGGAGCAACAAACTAGAGAGGAAATACAGGACCATTTCTTTATGGAGCAACAAACTAGAGAGGAAATACAGGACCATTTCTTTATGGAGCAACAAACTAGAGAGGAAATACAGGACCATTTCTTTATGGAGCAACAAACTAGAGAGTAAATACAGGACCATTTCTTTATGGAGCAAACAAACTGGAGCAACAAACTAGAGAGAAATACAGGACCATTTCTTTATGGAGCAACAAACTAGAGAGGAAATACAGGACCATTTCTTTTGGAGCAACAATGGAAAGACCATTTCTTCAAGCAACAAACTAGAGAGGAAAACAGGAATTTCTGGAGCAACAAACTAGAGGAAATACAGGACCATTTCTTTATGGAGCAACAAACTAGAGAGGAAATACAGGACCATTTCTTTATGGAGCAACAAACTAGAGAGGAAATACAGGACCATTTCTTTTGGAGCAACAAACTAGAAGGGAGGACCATTTCTTTTGGATCAACAAATACAGAAATACAGGACCATTTCTTTATGGAGCAACAAACTAGAGAGGAAATACAGGACCATTTCTTTATGGAGCAACAAACTAGAGAGGAAATACAAGGACCATTTCTTTATGGAGCAACAAACTAGAGAGGAAATACAGGACCATTTCTTTATGGAGCAACAAACTAGAGAGGAAATACAGGACCATTTCTTTATGGAGCAACAAACTAGAGAGGAAATACAGGACCATTTCTTTATGGAGCAACAAACTAGAGAGGAAATACAGGACCATTTCTTTATGGAGCAACAAACTAGAGAGGAAATACAAGACCATTTCTTTATGGAGCAACAAACTAGAGAGGAAATACAGGACCATTTCTTTATGGAGCAACAAACTAGAGAGGAAATACAGGACCATTTCTTTATGGAGCAACAAACTAGAGTGGAAATACAAGACCATTTCTTTATGGAGCAACAAACTAGAGTGGAAATACAAGACCATTTCTTTATGGAGCAACAAACTAGAGTGGAAATACAAGACCATTTCTTTATGGAGCAACAAACTAGAGAGGAAATACAAGACCATTTCTTTATGGAGCAACAAACTAGAGAGTAAATACAGGACCATTTCTTTATGGAGCAACAAACTAGAGTGGAAATACAGGACCATTTCTTTATGGAGCAACAAACTAGAGAGGAAATACAGGACCATTTCTTTATGGAGCAACAAACTAGAGAGGAAATACAGGACCATTTCTTTATGGAGCAACAAACTAGAGAGGAAATACAGGACCATTTCTTTATGGAGCAACAAACTAGAGAGGAAATACAGGACCATTTCTTTCTGGAGCAACAAACTAGAGAGGAAATACAGGACCATTTCTTCATGGAGCAACAAACTAGAGAGGAAATACAGGACCATTTCTTTATGGAGCAACAAACTAGAGAGGAAATACAGGACCATTTCTTCATGGAGCAACAAACTAGAGAGGAAATACAGGACCATTTCTTTCTGGAGCAACAAACTAGAGAGGAAATACAGGACCATTTCTTCATGGAGCAACAAACTAGAGAGGAAATACAGGACCATTTCTTTATGGAGCAACAAACTAGAGAGGAAATACAGGACCATTTCTTCATGGAGCAACAAACTAGAGAGGAAATACAGGACCATTTCTTTATGGAGCAACAAACTAGAGAGGAAATACAGGACCATTTCTTTATGGAGCAACAAACTAGAAGGGAAATACAGGACCATTTCTTTATGGAGCAACAAACTAGAGAGGAAATACAGGACCATTTCTTCATGGAGCAACAAACTAGAGAGGAAATACAGGACCATTTCTTTATGGAGCAACAAACTAGAGAGGAAATACAGGACCATTTCTTTATGGAGCAACAAACTAGAGAGGAAATACAGGACCATTTCTTTATGGAGCTACAAACTAGAGAGGAAATACAGGACCATTTCTTCATGGAGCAACAAACTAGAGAGGAAATACAGGACCATTTCTTTATGGAGCAACAAACTAGAGAGGAAATACAGGACCATTTCTTTATGGAGCAACAAACTAGAGAGGAAATACAGGACCATTTCTTTATGGGCAACAAACTAGAGAGGAAATACAGGACCATTTATTTATGGAGCAACAAACTAGAGAGGAAATACAGGACCATTTCTTTTGGAGCAACAAACTAGAAGGAAATACAGGACCATTTCTTTATGGATCAACAAACTAGAGAGGAAATACAGGACCATTTCTTTATGGAGCAACAAACTAGAGAGTAAATACAAGACCATTTCTTTATGGAGCAACAAACTAGAGAGGAAATACAGGAGCATTTCTTTATGGAGCAACAAACTAGAGAGGAAATACAGGACCATTTCTTTATGGAGCAACAAACTAGAGAGGAAATACAGGACCATTTCTTCATGGAGCAACAAACTAGAGAGGAAATACAGGACCATTTCTTTCTGGAGCAACAAACTAGAGAGGAAATACAGGACCATTTCTTTATGGAGCAACAAACTAGAGAGTAAATACAGGACCATTTCTTTATGGAGCAACAAACTAGAGAGGAAATACAGGAGCATTTCTTTATGGAGCAACAAACTAGAGAGGAAATACAGGACCATTTCTTTATGGAGAAACAAACTAGAGAGGAAATACAGGACCATTTCTTTATGGAGCAACAAACTAGAGAGGAAATACAAGACCATTTCTTTATGGAGCAACAAACTAGAGAGGAAATACAGGACCATTTCTTCATGGAGCAACAAACTAGAGAGGAAATACAGGACCATTTCTTTATGGAGCAACAAACTAGAGAGGAAATACAGGACCATTTCTTTATGGAGCAACAAACTAGAAGGGAAATACAGGACCATTTCTTTATGGAGCAACAAACTAGAGAGGAAATACAGGACCATTTCTTCATGGAGCAACAAACTAGAGAGGAAATACAGGACCATTTCTTTATGGAGCAACAAACTAGAGAGGAAATACAGGACCATTTCCTTATGGAGCAACAAACTAGAGAGGAAATACAGGACCATTTCTTTATGGAGCAACAAACTAGAGAGGAAATACAGGACCATTTCTTCATGGAGCAACAAACTAGAGAGGAAATACAGGACCATTTCTTTATGGAGCAACAAACTAGAGAGGAAATACAGGACCATTTCTTTATGGAGCAACAAACTAGAAGGGAAATACAGGACCATTTCTTTATGGGCAACAAACTAGAGAGGAAATACAGGACCATTTATTTATGGAGCAACAAACTAGAGAGGAAATACAGGACCATTTCTTTTTGGAGCAACAAACTAGAAGGGAAATACAGGACCATTTCTTTATGGATCAACAAACTAGAGAGGAAATACAGGACCATTTCTTTATGGAGCAACAAACTAGAGAGTAAATACAAGACCATTTCTTTATGGAGCAACAAACTAGAGAGGAAATACAGGAGCATTTCTTTATGGAGCAACAAACTAGAGAGGAAATACAGGACCATTTCTTTATGGAGCAACAAACTAGAGAGGAAATACAGGACCATTTCTTCATGGAGCAACAAACTAGAGAGGAAATACAGGACCATTTCTTTCTGGAGCAACAAACTAGAGAGGAAATACAGGACCATTTCTTTATGGAGCAACAAACTAGAGAGGAAATACAAGACCATGTCTTTATGGAGCAACAAACTAGAGAGGAAATACAGGACCATTTCTTTATGGAGCAACAAACTAGAGAGTAAATACAGGACCATTTCTTTATGGAGCAACAAACTAGAGAGGAAATACAGGAGCATTTCTTTATGGAGCAACAAACTAGAGAGGAAATACAGGACCATTTCTTTATGGAGAAACAAACTAGAGAGGAAATACAGGACCATTTCTTTATGGAGCAACAAACTAGAGAGGAAATACAAGACCATTTCTTTATGGAGCAACAAACTAGAGAGGAAATACAGGAGCATTTCTTTATGGAGCAACAAACTAGAGAGGAAATACAGGACCATTTCTTTATGGAGCAACAAACTAGAGAGGAAATACAAGACCATTTATTTATGGAGCAACAAACTAGAGAGGAAATACAGGACCATTTCTTTTTACAGGACCTTTATGGAGCAACAAACTAGAGAGGAAATACAGGACCATTTCTTTATGGAGCAACAAACTAGAGAGGAAATACAGGACCATTTCTTTATGGAGCAACAAACTAGAGAGGAAATACAGGACCATTTCTTTATGGAGCAACAAACTAGAGAGGAAATACAAGACCATTTCTTTATGGAGCAACAAACTAGAGAGTAAATACAGGACCATTTCTTTATGGAGCAACAAACTAGAGGACATACAGGACCATTTCTTTATGGAGCAACAAACTAGAGAGTAAATACAGGACCATTTCTTTATGGAGCAACAAACTAGAGTGGAAATACAACACCATTTCTTTATGGAGCAACAAACTAGAGAGTAAATATAGGACCATTTCTTTATGGAGCAACAAACTAGAGAGGAAATACAGGACCATTTCTTTATGGAGCAACAAACTAGAGAGGAAATACAGGACCATTTCTTCATGGAGCAACAAACTAGAGAGGAAATACAGGACCATTTCTTTCTGGAGCAACAAACTAGAGAGGAAATACAGGACAATTTCTTTATGGAGCAACAAACTAGAGAGGAAATACAGGACCATTTCTTTATGGAGCAACAAACTAGAGAGGAAATACAGGACCATTTCTTTATGGAGCAACAAACTAGAGAGGAAATACAGGACCATTTCTTCATGGAGCAACAAACTAGAGAGGAAATACAGGACCATTTCTTTATGGAGCAACAAACTAGAGAGGAAATACAGGACCATTTCTTTATGGAGCAACAAACTAGAAGGGAAATACAGGACCATTTCTTTATGGAGCAACAAACTAGAGAGGAAATACAGGACCATTTCTTCATGGAGCAACAAACTAGAGAGGAAATACAGGACCATTTCTTTCTGGAGCAACAAACTAGAGAGGAAATACAGGACAATTTCTTTATGGAGCAACAAACTAGAGAGGAAATACAGGACCATTTCTTTATGGAGCAACAAACTAGAGAGGAAATACAGGACCATTTCTTTATGGAGCAACAAACTAGAGAGGAAATACAGGACCATTTCTTTATGGAGCAACAAACTAGAGAGGAAATACAGGACCATTTCTTCATGGAGCAACAAACTAGAGAGGAAATACAGGACCATTTCTTTCTGGAGCAACAAACTAGAGAGGAAATACAGGACCATTTCTTTATGGAGCAACAAACTAGAGGACATACAGGACCATTTCTTTATGGAGCAACAAACTAGAGAGTAAATACAAGACCATTTCTTTATGGAGCAACAAACTAGAGTGGAAATACAACACCATTTCTTTATGGAGCAACAAACTAGAGAGTAAATACAGGACCATTTCTTTATGGAGCAACAAACTAGAGAGGAAATACAGGACCATTTCTTTATGGAGCAACAAACTAGAGAGGAAATACAGGACCATTTCTTCATGGAGCAACAAACTAGAGAGGAAATACAGGACCATTTCTTTCTGGAGCAACAAACTAGAGAGGAAATACAGGACAATTTCTTTATGGAGCAACAAACTAGAGAGGAAATACAGGACCATTTCTTTATGGAGCAACAAACTAGAGAGGAAATACAGGACCATTTCTTTATGGAGCAACAAACTAGAAGGGAAATACAGGACCATTTCTTTATGGAGCAACAAACTAGAGAGGAAATACAGGACCATTTCTTCATGGAGCAACAAACTAGAGAGAAATACAGGACCATTTCTTTCTGGAGCAACAAACTAGAGAGGAAATACAGGACAATTTCTTTATGGAGCAACAAACTAGAGAGGAAATACAGGACCATTTCTTTATGGAGCAACAAACTAGAGAGGAAATACAGGACCATTTCTTTATGGAGCAACAAACTAGAGAGGAAATACAGGACCATTTCTTCATGGAGCAACAAACTAGAGAGGAAATACAGGACCATTTCTTTATGGAGCAACAAACTAGAGAGGAAATACAGGACCATTTATTTATGGAGCAACAAACTAGAGAGGAAATACAGGACCATTTCTTTTTGGAGCAACAAACTAGAAGGGAAATACAGGACCATTTCTTTATGGATCAACAAACTAGAGAGGAAATACAGGACCATTTCTTTATGGAGCAACAAACTAGAGAGTAAATACAAGACCATTTCTTTATGGAGCAACAAACTAGAGAGGAAATACAGGACCATTTCTTTATGGAGCAACAAACTAGAGAGGAAATACAGGACCATTTCTTTATGGAGCAACAAACTAGAGAGGAAATACAGGACCATTTCTTCATGGAGCAACAAACTAGAGAGGAAATACAGGACCATTTCTTTCTGGAGCAACAAACTAGAGAGGAAATACAGGACCATTTCTTTATGGAGCAACAAACTAGAGAGGAAATACAGGACCATTTCTTTATGGAGCAACAAACTAGAGAGGAAATACAGGACCATTTCCTTATGGAGCAACAAACTAGAGAGTAAATACAGGACCATTTCTTTATGGAGCAACAAACTAGAGAGGAAATACAGGAGCATTTCTTTATGGAGCAACAAACTAGAGAGGAAATACAGGACCATTTCTTTATGGAGAAACAAACTAGAGAGGAAATACAGGACCATTTCTTTATGGAGCAACAAACTAGAGAGGAAATACAAGACCATTTCTTTATGGAGCAACAAACTAGAGAGGAAATACAGGAGCATTTCTTTATGGAGCAACAAACTAGAGAGGAAATACAGGACCATTTATTTATGGAGCAACAAACTAGAGAGGAAATACAGGACCATTTCTTTATGGAGCAACAAACTAGAGAGGAAATACAGGACCATTTATTTATGGAGCAACAAACTAGAGAGGAAATACAGGACCATTTCTTTATGGAGCAACAAACTAGAGAGGAAATACAGGAGCATTTATTTTATTTTCTTCTTAAAAGAGATGGAGCAAACTTAATAAAGCATATTGCCTGAAAGAGAAACATGTTTTGTGTTTTTTTAAATGGTCACAGAATAGAGAAAAGGTTACCTACGACTGGGGCTGATAAATTTTGCTCTTCACCACAACACACAAACAGTAGCCCCTTTGTCAATCGACAAGGTCGTCAAAACCATCAATTGAAAAACTAATTCAAAACTCCTTCAAAACTATCTCCGTTCAGAAAACGGTAAGCATGTACAGCGTATTTCAGCCATGAGTCCATTCACTTCAGACGGTTCTATAACCATAACTTCTCAGAACCTTCTCCTCCTCCTTCTAACGTCTATTTACACATTCTGGAGAATTCCTGACAATAGGGTCAATACATTACGGAATGTTAGATTAGTGCGGAGCCACAATGCACAGCGAGGATTCCACAGACTATCAGAAGTATGACCTTGCCCTTCGTGTAGACCATGGTCAGGTAGCTTCGCATTCACTCACAAAAACCCTCAATACACCTTTTTAAAAGTAGTAATTGCAGTCTTTTTCCAAAGCATGTTCCTTCTTTCTGTTTGGGGAATAGAGGATGGAGGCATTGAATCTGTAGAAACTGTAGAATCTCATAGAATCTTTAGAATCTCATAGAAAACTGTAGAATCACTAGAATCACGATTGTACTGTTTTTTGTTCATTCGGCACCTTGGGCTCACTCAGAGACGTTGCGATTCACCGCCGCGGGCAGAACAGAACGGAGGACACCTTCTGTTGATGTTTAGCTGCGGCGCCCGGCGAGGAAGTGGTCGATGGGGTCATGGGTATTTTAGCCAAACATTTCAGAGATGGCAAGGCGAGCAGGCGGGAGGAAACGGTTGGGGATTTGAGATGTGTGAAACGTGCGGACGTCCAACTCTTTCTATTGAAAAGTGACAGCAACACATAACACTATCAGTAACTACAGAGATTTGGGGGGGTTATCAATTCAGAGAAAAGCCCCAAAACTTTAACACAATAACAGAATATTAAACAGAGTTTACGGTCGACGTTTGGCAGAGATATAGGTCTATAAAATACACAACTAAATGATACTTAACGCAAAGCTTTAGGAGAAAAAGCAGGACACTTTCAAAGATAGCAAGAAGAGAAGTAGCGGGTTCATTTCAGCTGTGTTGCCTGTGCAGACAGGGTTCATTTCAGCTGTGTTGCCTGTGCAGACTGGGTTCATTTCAGCTGTGTTGCCTGTGCAGACTGGGTTCATTTCAGCTGTGTTGCCTGTGCAGACAGGGTTCATTTCAGCTGTGTTGCCTGTGCAGACTGGGTTCATTTCAGCTGTGTTGCCTGTGCAGACTGGGTTCATTTCAGCTGTGTTGCCTGTGCAGACAGGGTTCATTTCAGCTGTGTTGCCTGTGCAGACTGGGTTCATTTCAGCTGTGTTGCCTGTGCAGACTGGGTTCATTTCAGCTGTGTTGCCTGTGCAGACTGGGTTCATTTCAGCTGTGTTGCCTGTGCAGACTGGGTTCATTTCAGCTGTGTTGCCTGTGCAGACTGGGTTCATTTCAGCTGTGTTGCCTGTGCAGACAGGGTTCATTTCAGCTGTGTTGCCTGTGCAGACAGGGTTCATTTCAGCTGTGTTGCCTGTGCAGACTGGGTTCATTTCAGCTGTGTTGCCTGTGCAGACAGGGTTCATTTCAGCTGTGTTGCCTGTGCAGACAGGGTTCATTTCAGCTGTGTTGCCTGTGCAGACTGGGTTCATTTCAGCTGTGTTGCCTGTGCAGACTGGGTTCATTTCAGCTGTGTTGCCTGTGCAGACAGGGTTCATTTCAGCTGTGTTGCCTGTGCAGACTGGGTTCATTTCAGCTGTGTTGCCTGTGCAGACTGGGTTCATTTCAGCTGTGTTGCCTGTGCAGACAGGGTTCATTTCAGCTGTGTTGCCTGTGCAGACAGGGTTCATTTCAGCTGTGTTGCCTGTGCAGACTGGGTTCATTTCAGCTGTGTTGCCTGTGCAGACAGGGTTCATTTCAGCTGTGTTGCCTGTGCAGACTGGGTTCATTTCAGCTGTGTTGCCTGTGCAGACTGGGTTCATTTCAGCTGTGTTGCCTGTGCAGACAGGGTTCATTTCAGCTGTGTTGCCTGTGCAGACAGAGGGTTCATTTCAGCTGTGTTGCCTGTGCAGACAGGGTTCATTTCAGTTCATTTCAGCTGTGTTGCCTGTGCAGACAGGGTTCATTTCAGCTGTGTTGCCTGTGCAGACTGGGTTCATTTCAGCTGTGTTGCCTGTGCAGACTGGGTTCATTTCAGCTGTGTTGCCTGTGCAGACAGGGTTCATTTCAGCTGTGTTGCCTGTGCAGACAGGGTTCATTTCAGCTGTGTTGCCTGTGCAGACAGGGTTCATTTCAGCTGTGTTGCCTGTGCAGACTGGGTTCATTTCAGCTGTGTTGCCTGTGCAGACAGGGTTCATTTCAGCTGTGTTGCCT
>NC_088410.1:21285004-21353088 GCF_034236695.1 Oncorhynchus nerka | reverse complement strand
GGGAAATGAATGAGTTGTAATACTGGGGGAAATGAATGAAATGAATGAGTTGTAATACTGGGGGAAATGAATTAGTTGTAATACTGGGGGAAATGAATGAGTTGTAATAGTATGGGGAGATGTTTGTGTGTTGTAATACAGGGGGAAATGAATGAGTTGTAATACTAGGGGGAAATGAATTAGTTGTAATACTGGGGGAAATGAATGAGTTGTAATACTGGGGGAAATGAATGAGTTGTAATACTGGGGGGAAATGAATGAGTTGTAATACTGGGGGAAATGAATTAGTTGTAATACTGGGGGGAAATGAATGAGTTGTAATACTGGGGGGAAATGAATTAGTTGTAATACTGGGGGGAAATGAATGAGTTGTATTAGTATGGGGAGATGTTTGTGTGTTGTAATACAGGAGGAAATTAATGAGTTGTAATACTAGGGGGAAATGAATGAGTTGTATTAGTATGGGGAGATGTTTGTGTGTTGTAATACAGGAGGAAATGAATGAGTTGTATTAGTATGGGGAGATGTTTGTGTGTTGTAATACAGGAGGAAATGAATGAGTTGTATTAGTATGGGGAGATGTTTGTGTGTTAGTATGGGGAGATGTTTGTCTGTTGTAATACAGGAGGAAATGAATGAGTTGTATTAGTATGGGGAGATGTTTGTGTGTTGTAATACAGGGGGAAATGAATGAGTTGTATTAGTATGGGGAGATGTTTGTGTGTTAGTATGGGGAGATGTTTGTCTGTTGTAATACAGGAGGAAATGAATGAGTTGTATTAGTATGGGGAGATGTTTGTGTGTTGTAATACAGGGGGAAATGAATGAGTTGTAATACTAGGGGGAAATGAATTAGTTGTAATACTGGGGGAAATGAATGAGTTGTAATACTGGGGAAAAATGAATGAGTTGTAATACTGGGGGAAATGAATGAGTTGTAATACTGGGGGAAATGAATTTTGTAATACTGGGGGAAATGAATGAGTTGTATTAGTATGGGGAGATGTTTGTGTGTTGTAATACAGGGGAAATGAATGAGTTGTAATACTAGGGGAAATGAATTAGTTGTAATACTGGGGGAAATGAATGAGTTGTAATACTGGGGGAAATGAATGAGTTGTAATACTGGGGGAAATGAATGAGTTGTAATACTGGGGGAAATGAATTAGTTGTAATACTGGGGAAATGAATGAGTTGTAATACTGGGGGAAATGAATTAGTTGTAATACTGGGGGGAAATGAATGAGTTGTATTAGTATGGGGAGATGTTTGTGTGTTGTAATACAGGAGGAAATGAATGAGTTGTATTAGTATGGGGAGATGTTTGTGTGTTGTAATACAGGAGGAAATGAATGAGTTGTATTAGTATGGGGAGATGTTTGTGTGTTGTAATACAGGAGGAAATGAATGAGTTGTAATAGTATGGGGAAATGTTTGTCTGTTGTAATACTGGGGGGAAATGAATGAGTTGTATTAGTATGGGGAGATGTTTGTGTGTTGTAATACAGGAGGAAATGAATGAGTTGTGTTAGTATGGGGAGATGTTTGTCTGTTGTAATACAGGAGGAAATGAATGAGTTGTGTTAGTATGGGGAGATGTTTGTCTGTTGTAATACTGGGGGGAAATGAATGAGTTGTATTAGTATGGGGAGATGTTTGTGTGTTGTAATACAGGAGGAAATGAATGAGTTGTGTTAGTATGGGGAGATGTTTGTCTGTTGTAATACTGGGGGGAAATGAATGAGTTGTATTAGTATGGGGAGATGTTTGTGTGTTAGTATGGGGAGATGTTTGTGTGTTAGTATGGGGAGATGTTTGTGTGTTAGTATGGGGAGATGTTTGTGTGTTGTAATACAGGGGGAAATGAATGAGTTGTATTAGTATGGGGAGATGTTTGTGTGTTGTAATACAGGAGGAAATGAATGAGTTGTATTAGTATGGGGAGATGTTTGTCTGTTGTAATACAGGGGGAAATGAATGAGTTGTATTAGTATGGGGAGATGTTTGTCTGTTGTAATACAGGAGGAAATGAATGAGTTGTATTAGTATGGGGAGATGTTTGTGTGTTAGTATGGGGAGATGTTTGTGTGTTAGACATATCTTGGTTGGAAACAACTTGTGGCTTTGATAATAGTTCTGTCAAACTGTCAAGTCAGTTCCCATACATTTTGGTTCAGAATGTTTTTGACAGTTCAGGAATTTGACCTTGATCACGTGAGTTAGAGAAACATGGGATAGAAATGCACTTTCTCGTGTCCTTTAAGTTTGAAATGGTTGCTATTTCAACCCTCGTGCCTCGTGTAGACGACTGACGTCCCTGCTTGACAAATCAAATCAAATGTTATTGGTCACATACACATGGTTAGCAGATCTTATTGTGAGTGTAGGGAAATGCTTATGCTTCTAGATCCGACAGTGAGGCAGTATCTAACAGGTAATATCTAACAATTCCACAACAAAACCTACTATCTAACCAACATTCAGTGGACCTCAGTCAGTGGAAGGAAGCCTTGTGAAATCTCAGCCACCGCCTCTTACTTAACTCTACTTGGCTTCGACACAAATCCCATGTCAACACCGTACGGCCCACACACACACACACATACACACGCACGTGCAGATACACACACAGACACACACATTAAGGGCTTATAAGTAAGCACCTGTTGTATTCGGTGCATGTGACAAATACAATTTGATTTGATTCCGGAAGGCTCTTGACTGTATTTCGTCTAACAGCCAGTTTAGTTTTACCTCGCTGTCCAAATCTCATAAAAATTTTAAAAAACTCAACTGAGATTAGAGAGAGGAGGTTTGCGTAGTCATAGTTACAGATGGCACATCTAATTTAGTCAATCTACACCACTAGCTGGCAGCCCTGTGGTCTTTCATCCCCTCCCTCCCTCACCCTTTCCTCTCCCTCTCTCACCCCTCCCTCCCTCACCCTTTCCTCTCCCTCGCTCACCTCTCCTCCCTCACCCTTTCCTCTCCCTCTCTCACCCCTCCCTCCCTCACCCTTTCCTCTCCCTCTCTCACCCCTCCCTCCCTCACCCTTTCCTCTCCCTCTCTCATCCCTCCTCCCTCACCCCTCTCACACCCCTCCTCCCTCCAGTCCTCTCAGCCCTCCTCCCTCACCCCTCTTCCCTCACCCCTCTCTCACCCCTCCTCCCTTCACTCCGCTCACCCCTCCCTCCCTCCCCCTTTCCTCTCCCTCTCTCACCCCTCCTCTCTCACCCTTTCCTCTCCCTCTCTCACCCCTCCCTCCCTCACCCTTTCCTCTCCCTCTTTCACCCCTCCCTCCCTCACCCTTTCCTCTCCCTCTCTCATCCCTCCTCCCTCACCCCTCTCACACCCCTCCTCCCTCCAGTCCTCTCTCACCCCGCCTCCCTCACCCCTCCTCCCTCACCCCTCTCTCACCCCTCCTCCCTTCACTCCGCTCACCCCTCCTCCCTCACCCCTCTCTCACCCCTCCTCCCTCCAGTCCTCTCACCCCTCCTCCCTCCAGTCCTCTCACCCCTCCCCCTCCACTCCTCTCACCCCTCCTCCCTCCACTCCTCTCAACCCTCCTCCCTCGACTCCTCTCACCCCTCCTCCCTCCACTCCTCTCACCCCTCCTCCCTCCACTCCTCTCACCCCTCCTCCCTCCACTCCTCTCACCCCTCCTCCCTCACCCCCTTCCTAAATCCTAATACTGTGTTATACTAATTTAGTACAATAGTATCTGGCAGCAGAAAACCACCCTCATCTCTCTCACTCACCCTCACCTCCCTCCACCCTCCCCCTCCTCTCCCTCTTTCACACTCACCTCACCTCCCCCTCCCTCCCTCCCTCCACCCTCCCCCTCCTCTCTCACTCTCACCTCCCTCCCTCCACCCTCCCCCTTCCTCTCCCTCTCTCACTCTCACCTCCCCCTTCCTAAATCCTAATCCACTGTGTTCACTTGTGTGCTCCGATACTTTACGTTCAAATACCTACGGAGCAACGAGAAGCTCAGAACATTTCACCTGACCTCATTCAGTGGACTCCATTCAGTGGACCCTATTCAGTGGACCTCATTCATTGGACTCTATTCAGTGGACCTCATTCAGTGGACCTCATTCAGTGGACCCTATTCAGTGGACCTCATTCAGTGGACCTCATTCAGTGGACCTCATTCAGTGGACCCCATTCAGTGGACCCTATTCAGTGGACCTCATTCAGTGGACCTCATTCAGTGGACCCTATTCAGTGGACCTCATTCAGTGGACCCTATTCAGTGGACCTCGTTCAGTGGACCTCATTCAGTGGACCTCATTCAGTGGACCCTATTCAGTGGACCTCATTCAGTGGATCTCATTCAGTGGACCTCATTCAGTGGACCCCATTCAGTGGACCCTATTCAGTGGACCTCATTCAGTGGACCTCATTCAGTGGACCCTATTCAGTGGACCTCATTCAGTGGACCTCATTCAGTGGACCCCATTCAGTGGACCCTATTCAGTGGACCCCATGCAGTGGACCCCATTCAGTGGACCCCATTCGTTGGACCCTATTCAGTGGACCTCATTCAGTGGACCCTATTCAGTGGACCTCATTCAATGGACCTCATTCAGTGGACCTCATTCAGTGGACCTCATGCAGTGGACCCCATGCAGTGGACCTCATTCAGTGGACCTCATTCAGTGGACCCCATGCGGTGGACTCCATGCAGTGGACCTCATTCAGTGGACCCCATTCAGTGGACTCGATGCAGTGGACCTCATTCAGTGGACCCCATGCAGTGGACTCCATGCAGTGGACCCCATGCAGTGGACCTCATTCAGTGGACTCCATGCAGTGGACCTCATTCAGTGGACTCCATGCAGTGGACTCCATGCAGTGGACCTCATTCAGTGGACCTCATTCAGTGGACCCCATGCAATGGACCTCATTCAGTAGGCTACAATTGGGAGGATGCTGTAGCCTACAATACACACAGGTGTCAAATACAGTGTGTTGAGACATGGCTTGAATGCCTCCTAGAGGGTATGTGTTAAATCTACGTAGACTGACAGGACAAAACATCTACATTAGAATTCTTTCTTTTTTTTACTGGCTATATTTTTTTACTCACATTCTTGACTAGAAGTGACAAGGCAGCCTGTTTGTTAAGTTCCAAGAACATTCAGAGACCCTGAGATTGGTATGTCTTAGAGCAAGAACATATTTTAGTCCCACTTCACTGTTAAATTACTTTCGATCCAACTGCCCATGAAAAGTGTCATTTTCTTTAACTATATAGGTTACAGAGACCCTGAGATGTGTGTTTGAATAGAACATGCCCAGAACTCCCAAAGAAACAACAGTATAGAAGTTAACAAGGACCAAGGAAAGACAGGCAGCCTCTTTTCAACTTCCAATAAAATTTGGAAGCCCTGAGAGTTGTATTTGGAAGCCCTGAGAGTTGTATTTGGAAGCCCTGAGAGTTGTATTTGGAAGCCCTGAGAGTTGTATTTGGAAGCCCTGAGAGTTGTATTTGGAAGCCCTGAGAGTTGTATTTGGAAGCCCTGGGAGTTGTATTTGGAAGCCCTGAGAGTTGTATTTGGAAGCCCTGAGAGTTGTATTTGGAGCACAAATACATTTTTTTTCTGACCCAACCACCCCATGACAAGTGAATAGACAGACCTGGAACTTCTAAATAAGCTGCATGTTTAGTCTGAAGAACAAGGACAAAAGTGAGAAAGACGGACGGACAGATAGACAGCTAGACAGACAGACAGAGAGACAGACAGACAGACAAACAAATAGACAGACAGACAGACAAACAAACAGACAAACAAATAGACAGACAGACAGACAGACAGACAGACAGACAGACAGACAAACAAACAGACAAACAAATAGACAGACAGACAGACAGATAGACAGCTAGACAGACAGTCAGAGAGACAAACAAACAAACAGACAAACAAATAGACAGACAGACAGACAGACAGACAGACAGACAGACAGACAGACAGACAGACAGACAGACAGACAGCTAGATAGACAGCTAGACAGACAGCTAGACAGCAGCTAGATAAACAGACAGCTAGTCAGACAGCTAGACATACAGCTAGATAGACAGACAGCTAGTCAGACAGCTAGATAGACATACAGCTAGTCAGACAGCTAGACAGACAGCTAGACAGACATACAGCTAGTCAGACAGCTAGACAGACAGCTAGATAGACATACAGCTAGTCAGACAGCTAGACAGACAGCTAGATAGTCAGACAGCTAGACAGACAGCTAGATAGACAGACAGCTAGTCTGACAGCTAGATAGACAGACAGCTAGATAGACAGACAGCTAGTCAGACAGCTAGATAGACATACAGCTAGATAGA
Organism: Oncorhynchus nerka; assembly: GCF_034236695.1. NCBI lineage: Eukaryota > Metazoa > Chordata > Actinopteri > Salmoniformes > Salmonidae > Oncorhynchus > Oncorhynchus nerka. The sequence continues at coordinate 21,346,742 of NC_088410.1, read as the reverse complement.
CAGCTAGACAGACAGCTAGTCAGACAGCTAGACAGACAGCTAGATAGACAGCTAGACAGACAGCTAGATAGACAGACAGCTAGTCAGACAGCTAGACAGACAGCTAGATAGACAGACAGACAGCTACAGACAGCTAGATAGACAGACAGCTAGTCAGACAGCTAGATAGACAGACAGACAGCTAGATAGACAGCTAGACAGACAGAGATAGACAGCTAGACAGCTACAGCAGACAGCTAGTCAGACAGCTAGACAGCTAGACAGACAGCTAGATAGACAGCTAGCAGCTAGATAGACAGACAGCTAGATAGACAGACAGCTAGATAGACAGACAGCTAGTAGATAGACAGACAGACAGACAGCTAGATAGACAGACAGCTAGTCAGACAGCTAGACAGACAGCTAGATAGACAGACAGCTAGTCAGACAGCAAGATAGACAGACAGCTAGATAGACAGCTAGTCAGACAGCTAGACAGACAGCTAGACAGACAGACAGCTAGACAGACAGCTAGATAGACAGACAGACAGCTAGACAGACAGCTAGAGACAGCTAGATAGACAGACAGCTAGTCAGACAGCTAGACAGACAGCTAGATAGACAGCTAGACAGACAGCTAGATAGACAGACAGCTAGTCAGACAGCTAGACAGACAGCTAGATAGACAGCTAGTCAGCTAGATCAGACAGCTAGATAGACATACAGCTAGTCAGACAGCTAGACAGACAGACAGCTAGACAGACAGCTAGACAGACAGACAGCTAGACAGCTCAGACAGCTAGATAGACAGCTAGATAGACAGACAGCTAGACAGACAGCTAGATAGACAGCAGCTAGTCAGACAGCTAGACAGACAGCTAGATAGACAGCTAGACAGACAGCTAGATAGACAGACAGCTAGACAGACAGCTAGATAGACAGACAGCTAGATAGACAGACAGCTAGTCAGACAGCTAGACAGACAGCTAGATAGACATACAGCTAGTCAGACAGCTAGACAGACAGCTAGATAGACAGACAGCTAGTCAGACAGCTAGATAGACAGATAGACAGCTAGACAGACAGCTAGACAGCTAGACAGACAGCTAGATAGACAGACAGCTAGACAGCTAGACAGCTAGTCAGACAGCTAGATAGACAGACAGGTAGTAGACAGACAGCTAGTCAGACAGCTAGACAGACAGCTAGATAGACAGACAGCTAGTCAGACAGCTAGATAGACAGCTAGACAGACAGCTAGATAGACAGACAGCTAGTCAGACAGCTAGACAGACAGCTAGATAGACAGCTAGTCAGACAGCTAGACAGACAGCTAGATAGACATACAGCTAGTCAGACAGCTAGATAGACATACAGCTAGATAGACAGCTAGACAGACAGCTAGATAGACAGCTAGTCAGACAGCTAGACAGACAGCTAGATAGACAGACAGCTAGATAGACATACAGCTAGATAGACAGACAGCTAGATAGACAGCTAGTCAGACAGCTAGATAGACAGCTAGACAGACAGCTAGTCAGACAGCTAGACAGACAGCTAGATAGACAGCTAGTCAGACAGCTAGACAGACAGCTAGATAGACAGCTAGACAGACAGCTAGATAGACAGCTAGACAGACAGCTAGTCAGACAGCTAGACAGACAGCTAAATAGACAGCTAGTCAGACAGCTAGACATACAGCTAGATAGACAGCTAGTCAGACAGCTAGATATACATACAGCTAGATAGACAGCTAGACAGACAGCTAGATAGACAGACAGCTAGTCAGAGAGCTAGACAGACAGCTAGATAGACATACAGCTAGTCAGACAGCTAGATAGACATACAGCTAGATAGACAGCTAGACAGACAGCTAGTCAGACAGCTAGACAGACAGCTAGATAGACAGACAGCTAGACAGACAGCTAGATAGACAGCTAGACAGACAGCTAGACAGACAGCTAGTCAGACAGCTAGACAGACAGCTAGACAGACAGCTAGTCAGACAGCTAGACAGACAGCTAGATAGACAGCTAGACAGACAGCTAGACAGACAGCTAGTCAGACAGCTAGACAGACAGCTAGACAGACAGCTAGTCAGACAGCTAGACAGACAGCTAGATAGACAGCTAGACAGACAGCTAGTCAGACAGCTAGACAGACAGCTAGTCAGACAGCTAGACAGACAGCTAGACATACAGCTAGTCAGACAGCTAGATAGACATACAGCTAGATAGACAGACAGACAGCTAGTCAGACAGCTAGACAGACAGCTAGATAGACAGACAGCTAGATAGACAGCTAGACAGACAGCTAGACAGACAGCTAGTCAGACAGCTAGACAGACAGCTAGACAGACAGCTAGACAGACAGCTAGTCAGACAGCTAGACAGACAGCTAGATAGACAGCTAGACAGACAGCTAGTCAGACAGCTAGACAGACAGCTAGACAGACAGCTAGTCAGACAGCTAGACAGACAGCTAGATAGACAGCTAGACAGACAGCTAGTCAGACAGCTAGACAGACAGCTAGTCAGACAGCTAGACAGACAGCTAGACAGACAGCTAGACAGACAGCTAGACAGACAGCTAGTCAGACAGCTAGTCAGACAGCTAGACAGACAGCTAGTCAGACAGCTAGACAGACAGCTAGTCAGACAGCTAGACAGACAGCTAGTCAGACAGCTAGATAGACAGCTAGACAGACAGCTAGACAGACAGCTAGTCAGACAGCTAGACAGACAGCTAGACAGACAGCTAGACAGACAGCTAGTGAGACAGCTAGACAGACAGCTAGTCAGACAGCTAGACAGACAGCTAGATAGACAGCTAGATAGACAGCTAGACAGACAGCTAGACAGACAGCTAGACAGACAGCTAGACAGACAGCTAGTCAGACAGCTAGACAGACAGCTAGTCAGACAGCTAGACAGACAGCTAGATAGACAGCTAGATAGACAGCTAGACAGACAGCTAGACAGACAGCTAGATAGACAGCTAGATAGACAGCTAGACAGACAGCTAGACAGACAGCTAAGATAGACTATTTTGAAGCTCTAAGTACTGACAAAGAGCCGGACTCCGGCTGTAAGGTATTTGGAGCAATTGAGTGTTCTGGCCCTATTATAATAATATTACTTCACAATTACTTCACGGCCCAACTACCTGAAGAATAGCCATGTAGATTTGACCAACAAAGGCCTTCATGTACTATATAGTGTGTAAGGATAAAGGCGAGACAGACAGGCTTTTTTAAAGTTCTAGGTACAGGCCGAAACCCAGAGAGTCTATATAGCAGCTGTACTATAGAGCTGATGGTTTCACCTTGCATTATTAACCTCTTACACATGAGGCATCTTTATCCTTTATCCACATGGTGATTTATGAACAATTATTATAAAAAATAAGGTGGTCTTTTGATGTCTTTCATTCACGTTTTAGAGTGAATTTGACATTTTTTATTTTTGTCCGGTTCGGTCTATTGCAATTTAATTTTGCACTAACTTGCCTGCTCGCTAACTAACTGATAACTAACTAACTTGTGACTAACTAGCTGATAACTAATACATGTGTAACTAACTAACTACTAACTGACTTATTTGTGTATTTTATTTAACCTTTATTTATTCAATAAATGTTAAATAATTAAGAACAAATTCTTATTTAAAATGATGGTCTGGCTAACTGGTAACTAACTAACTAACTAGTATTGTCTGTCCCCCAGGTCTGAGACATGGTCTAGGCCAGTAACTAACTGGTTTGTCTGTCCCCCAGGTCTGAGACATGGTCTAGGCCAGTAACTAACTGGTTTGTCTGTCCCCCAGGTCTGAGACATGGTCTAGGCCAGTAACTAACTGGTTTGTCTGTCCCCCAGGTCTGAGACAAGGTATAGGCCAGTAACTAACTGGTTTGTCTGTCCCCCAGGTCTGAGACATGGTCTAGGCCAGTAACTAACTGGTATTGTCTGTCCCCCAGGTCTGAGACATGGTATAGGCAAGTAACTAACTGGTTTGTCTGTCCCCCAGGTCTGAGACATGGTCTAGGCCAGTAACTAACTGGTTTGTCTGTCCCCCAGGTCTGAGACAAGGTCTAGGCCAGTAACTAACTGGTATTGTCTGACCCCAGGCCTGAGACATGGTCTAGGCCAGTAACTAACTGGTTTGTCTGTCTCCCAGGTCTGAGACAAGGTCTAGGCCAGTAACTAACTGGTTTGTCTGTCCCCCAGGCCTGAGACATGGTCTAGGCCAGTAACTAACTGGTTTGTCTGTCCCCCAGGTCTGAGACATGGTCTAGGCCAGTAACTAACTGGTATTGTCTGTCCCCCAGGTCTGAGACAGGGTCTAGGCCAGTAACTAACTGGTTTGTCTGTCCCCCAGGTCTGAGACATGGTCTAGGCCAGTAACTAACTGGTTTGTCTGTCCCCCAGGTCTGAGACAAGGTCTAGGCCAGTAACTAACTGGTATTGTCTGACCCCAGGCCTGAGACATGGTCTAAGCCAGTAACTAACTGGTTTGTCTGTCCCCCTGGTCTGAGACATGGTCTAGGCCAGTAACTAACTGGTTTGTCTGTCCCCCGGGTCTGAGACATGGTCTAGGCCAGTAACTAACTGGTTTGTCTGTCCCCCAGGTCTGAGACATGGTCTAGGCCAGTAACTAACGTGTTTGTCTGTCCCCCAGGTCTGAGACATGGTCTAGGCCAGTAACTAACTGGTATTTTCTGTCCCCCAGGTCTGAGACATGGTCTAGGCCAGTAACTAACTGGTATTGTCTGTCCCCCAGGTCTGAGACAGGGTCTAGGCCAGTAACTAACTGGTTTGTCTGTCCCCCAGGTCTGAGACATGGTCTAGGCCAGTAACTAACTGGTATTGTCTGTCCCCCAGCTCTGAGACATGGTCTAGGCCAGTAACTAACTGGTATTGTCTGTCCCCCAGGTCTGAGACATGGTCTAGGCCAGTAACAAACTGGTTTGTCTGTCCCCCAGGTCTGAGACATGGTCTAGGCCAGTAACTAACTGGTTTGTCTGTCCCCCAGGTCTGAGACATGGTCTAGGCCAGTAACTAACTGGTATTGTCTGTCCCCCAGGTCTGAGACATGGTCTAGGCCAGTAACTAACTGGTTTGTCTGTCCCCCAGGTCTGAGACATGGTCTAGGCCAGTAACTAACTGGTTTGTCTGTCCCCCAGGTCTGAGACATGGTCTAGGCCAGCTGACGTTAAGTGATGGGACTTGTTACACGGGTCAGTTCGAGAACGGACTCTTCAACGGCTGTGGGATGCTGGTCTTCCCTGATGGATCCAGGTAACAATGTCTCACCATTCCTATTTCACCTTTGACCCTGCTAATGACATTAAAACTGTCTGACGTCTTCCCCCTTATAGCACATTTATATTGACCGATGCCCTGAGGCAACGTGTTGCATTTAGATCTCCCCTGTTCATTGTCTTCATTTGTGTTACTTCTAACTGGAAGTTGAATTCCTTACCGCATCCATGTGGTTCTGCAAACAGATGTTCTCTTAGTGTTGTGATGTTAGAAGCAACAGGCAACGCTTTCCTCTAGATCCAACTCTACTCCGATGTCACACAAAGTCATGTGATGTTAGAAGCAACAGGCAACGCTTTCCTCTAGATCCAACTCTACTCCGATGTCACACAAAGTCATGTGATGTTAGAAGCAACAGGCAACGCTTTCCTCTAGATCCAACTCTACTCCGATGTCACACAAAGTCATGTGATGTTAGAAGCAACAGGCAACGCTTTCCTCTAGATCCAACTCTACTCCGATGTCACACAAAGTCATGTGATGTTAGAAGCAACAGGCAACGCTTTCCTCTAGATCCAACTCTACTCCGATGTCACACAAAGTCATGTGATGTTAGAAGCAACAGGCAACGCTTTCCTCTAGATCCAACTCTACTCCGATGTCACACAAAGTCATGTGATGTTAGAAGCAACAGGCAACGCTTTCCTCTAGATCCAACTCTACTCCGATGTCACACAAAGTCATGTGATGTTAGAAGCAACAGGCAACGCTTTCCTCTAGATCCAACTCTACTCCGATGTCACACAAAGTCTTGTGATGTTAGAAGCAACAGGCAACGCTTTTCTCTAGATCCAACTCTACTCCGATGTCACACAAAGTCATGTGATGTTAGAAGCAACAGGCAACGCTTTCCTCTAGATCCAACTCTACTCCGATGTCACACAAAGTCATGTGATGTTAGAAGCAACAGGCAACGCTTTCCTCTAGATCCAACTCTACTCCGATGTCACACAAAGTCATGTGATGTTAGAAGCGACAGGCAACGCTTTCCTCTAGATCAACTCTACTCCGATGTCACACAAAGTCATGTGATGTTAGAAGCGACAGGCAACGCTTTCCTCTAGATCCAACTCTACTCCGATGTCACACAAAGTCATGTGATGTTAGAAGCGACAGGCAACGCTTTCCTCTAGATCCAACTCTACTCCGATGTCACACAAAGTCATGTGATGTTAGAAGCGACAGGCAACGCTTTCCTCTAGATCCAACTCTACTCCGATGTCACACAAAGTCATGTGATGTTAGAAGCGACAGGCAACGCTTTCCTCTAGATCCAACTCTACTCCGATGTCACACAAAGTCATGTGATGTTAGAAGCGACAGGCAACGCTTTCTCTAGATCCAACTCTACTCCGATGTCACACAAAGTCATGTGATGTTAGAAGCGACAGGCAACGCTTTCCTCTAGATCCAACTCTATTCCGATGTCACACAAAGTCATGTGATGTTAGAAGCGACAGGCAACGCTTTCCTCTAGATCCAACTCTATTCCGATGTCACACAAAGTCATGTGATGTTAGAAGCGACAGGCAACGCTTTCCTCTAGATCCAACTCTACTCCGATGTCACACAAAGTCATGTGATGTTAGAAGCGACAGGCAACGCTTCCTCTAGATCCAACTCTACTCCGATGTCACACAAAGTCATGTGATGTTAGAAGCGACAGGCAACGCTTTCCTCTAGATCCAACTCTACTCCGATGTCACACAAAGTCATGTGATGTTAGAAGCGACAGGCAACGCTTTCCTCTAGATCCAACTCTACTCCGATGTCACACAAAGTCATGTGATGTTAGAAGCAACAGGCAACGCTTTCCTCTAGATCCAACTCTACTCCGATGTCACACAAAGTCATGTGATGTTAGAAGCAACAGGCAACGCTTTCCTCTAGATCCAACTCTACTCCGATGTCACTCAAATTCATGTGATGTTAGAAGCAACAGGCAACGCTTTCCTCTAGATCCAACTCTACTCCGATGTCACACAAAGTCATGTGATGTTAGAAGCAACAGGCAACGCTTTCCTCTAGATCCAACTCTACTCCGATGTCACACAAAGTCATGTGATGTTAGAAGCAACAGGCAACGCTTTCCTCTAGATCCAACTCTACTCCGATGTCACACAAAGTCATGTGATGTTAGAAGCAACAGGCAACGCTTTCCTCTAGATCCAACTCTACTCCGATGTCACACAAAGTCATGTGATGTTAGAAGCAACAGGCAACGCTTTCCTCTAGATCCAACTCTACTCCGATGTCACACAAAGTCATGTGATGTTAGAAGCAACAGGCAACGCTTTCCTCTAGATCCAACTCTACTCCGATGTCACACAAAGTCATGTGATGTTAGAAGCGACAGGCAACTCTTTCCTCTAGATCCACCTCTACTCCGATGTCACACAAAGTCATGTGATGTTAGAAGCAACAGGCAACGCTTTCCTCTAGATCCAACTCTACTCCGATGTCACACAAAGTCACGTGATGTTAGAAGCGACAGGCAACGCTTTCCTCTAGATCCAACTGATGTCACACAAAGTCATGTGATGTTAGAAGCGACAGGCAACGCTTTCCTCTAGATCCAACTCTACTCCGATGTCACACAAAGTCATGTGATGTTAGAAGCGACAGGCAACGCTTTCCTCTAGATCCACCTCTACTCCGATGTCACACAAAGTCATGTGATGTTAGAAGCGACAGGCAACGCTTTCCTCTAGATCCAACTCTACTCCGATGTCACACAAAGTCATGTGATGTTAGAAGCGACAGGCAACGCTTTCCTCTAGATCCAACTCTACTCCGATGTCACACAAAGTCATGTGATGTTAGAAGCAACAGGCAACGCTTTCCTCTAGATCCAACTCTACTCCGATGTCACACAAAGTCATGTGATGTTAGAAGCAACAGGCAACGCTTTCCTCTAGATCCAACTCTACTCCGATGTCACACAAAGTCATGTGATGTTAGAAGCAACAGGCAACGCTTTCCTCTAGATCCAACTCTACTCCGATGTCACACAAAGTCATGTGATGTTAGAAGCAACAGGCAACGCTTTCCTCTAGATCCAACTCTACTCCGATGTCACACAAAGTCATGTGATGTTAGAAGCAACAGGCAACGCTTTCCTCTAGATCCAACTCTACTCCGATGTCACACAAAGTCATGTGATGTTAGAAGCAACAGGCAACGCTTTCCTCTAGATCCAACTCTACTCCGATGTCACACAAAGTCTTGTGATGTTAGAAGCAACAGGCAACGCTTTCCTCTAGATCCAACTCTACTCCGATGTCACACAAAGTCATGTGGGGATGCAATTTGTGTTGCTTGCATCGTAATTATAACCAACCTCCTTCACCTTGAGAGCAGAGCTTGATTGAGATAATTAAGTGTCAGTTGCTTTAACGAGGATCTCGGCAACGTCACACACTGCGCGGCTAAAGTAAAACTAATCACTGCACAAATGGACTTTGTTTTGCTGTGTATTGTATTCCGTGTCACAGAGCACGTAGCAGACCTGGGTTGTGAGAACAGGAGAATGGATCAGTCCATCAGTGAAGATTCCACCCACCTCAGGTCAAGGTTCTCTGCTTATATTTGTCTGTGTTCTGGCAGCATTCTGTTCTTGTTCGAGACTTCTTGGTGACATTTCTCAGCTGAATGATATCTATTATATGACAGCATAGCTCACTAAATAGTTATGCACTAGACAACTGCCTAACAAATACATGTTTGAGAATCCACTCAAAACAAACTTAACACAATCAGTGTGCAGAAACAAACTCCTTGACATTGGGGTCCTATTCATTATGGTAAGCAGTGAAAAACACTTTTAAACGCTTTGCTACAGAAAACTAAAATCAGAATCATAATGTTCCTTGGTGATATGGTGCTGCTAGTGAACGACACCATAGTCAGAATGTTCCCTGGTGATATGGTGCTGCTAGTGAACGACAACATAGTCAGAATGTTACCTGGTGATATGGTGCTGCTAGTGAACGACAACATAGTCAGAATGTTACCTGGTGATATGGTGCTGCTAGTGAACGACAACATAGTCAGAATGTTACTTGGTGATATGGTGCTGCTAGTGAAAGACAACATAGTCAGAATGTTCCTTGGTGATATGGTTCTGCTAGTGAAAGACAACATAGTCAGAATGTTACTTGGTGATATGGTGCTGCTAGTAAAAGACAACATAGTCAGAATGTTACTTGGTGATATGGTGCTGATAGTGAAAGTGATATGGTGCTGATACATAGTCAGAATGTTACTTGGTGATATGGTGCTGGTAGTGAAAGACAACATAGTCAGAATGTTACTTGGTGATATGGTGCTGATAGTGAAAGACAACATAGTCAGAATGTTACTTGGTGATATGGTGCTGGTAGTGAAAGACAACATAGTCAGAATGTTACTTGGTGATATGGTTCTGCTAGTGAAAGACAACATAGTCAGAATGTTCCTTGGTGATATGGTGCTGCTAGTGAAAGACAACATAGTCAGAATGTTACCTGGTGATATGGTGCTGCTAGTGAAAGACAACATAGTCAGAATGTTACTTGGTGATATGGTTCTGCTAGTGAAAGACAACATAGTCAGAATGTTACCTTGGTGATATGGTGCTGCTAGTGAAAGACAACATAGTCAGAATGTTTACCTTGGTGATATGGTGCTGCTAGTGAAAGACAACATAGTCAGAATGTTACTTGGTGATATGGTTCTGCTAGTGAAAGACAACATAGTCAGAATGTTACCTGGTGATATGGTGCTGCTAGTGAAAGACAACATAGTCAGAATGTTACTTGGTGATATGGTTCTGCTAGTGAAAGACAACATAGTCAGAATGTTACTTGGTGATATGGTGCTGCTAGTAAAAGACAACATAGTCAGAATGTTACTTGGTGATATGGTGCTGATAGTGAAAGACAACATAGTCAGAATGTTACTTGGTGATATGGTGCTGATAATGAAAGACAACATAGTCAGAATGTTACTTGGTGATATGGTGCTGGTAGTGAAAGACAACATAGTCAGAATGTTACTTGGTGATATGGTTCTGCTAGTGAAAGACAACATAGTCAGAATGTTCCTTGGTGATATGGTGCTGCTATTGAAAGACAACATAGTCAGAATGTTACCTGTTGATATGGTGCTGCTATTGAAAGACAAGATAGTCAGAATGTTGCTTGGTGATATGGTTCTGCTAGTGAAAGACAACATAGTCAGAATGTTCCTTGGTGATATGGTGCTGCTAGTGAAAGACAACATAGTCAGAATGTTACTTGGTGATATGGTGCTGCTAGTGAACGACAACATAGTCAGAATGTTGCTTGGTGATATGGTGCTGCTAGTGAAAGACAACATAGTCAGAATGTTCCTTGGTGATATGGTGCTGCTAGTGAAAGACAACATAGTCAGAATGTTACCTGGTGATATGGTGCTGCTAGTGAACGACAACGTAATCAGAATGTTACTTGGTGATATGGTTCTGCTAGTGAAAGACAACATAGTCAGAATGTTACTTGGTGATATGGTTCTGCTAGTGAAAGACAACATAGTCAGAATGTTCCTTGGTGATATGGTGCTGCTAGTGAACGACAACATATTCAGAATGTTACTTGGTGATATGGTGCTGCTAGTGAACGACAACATATTCAGAATGTTACTTGGTGATATGGTGCTGCTAGTGAACGACAACATATTCAGAATGTTACTTGGTGATATGGTGCTGCTAGTGAACGACAACATATTCAGAATGTTACTTGGTGATATGGTGCTGCAAATGATAGACAACATTTAGAGACAGAATACAGACAAGATAAAACAAAGGTTATGTTTGATACACAGTGGGTGTACAAATTTATAGTATCAGTATAAATATGTCTATTTTCAGAGATGAACAGAGTTCAATGCAGTATAGTACAGTTATTTAGATTACAGTTCTGAGATGGCTTGATGCGGTGTGCAGCATCGAGTCCATAGTCCTTCAGTCTCTATAGGCCAGATAGCTGGTTGGTGAGGGCCACAGCCCGGGGGAATAGACTTTTCAGGTGGCAGTTTTGGTAATGAGTGACCTGAACCGCCTGCCAGAGGGGCATCTCTGGAGGAGGGGGTGACCGGGTGGGAGGGGTTGGCAATGATCTTTCCTGCACACTTCCTTGCCCTGGAGTCGAGCAGGACCTCGTTGGAGGGCAGGTGGCAGCCGATGACCCTCTCTGCAGATCGGACAATGCATTGTAGTTTGCCCTTGCGGCGGGCAGATCCAGGCCCAAAGCAGATGGTGATAGAGGTGAGGATGGACTCGGCGGTTAATGCGTAAAACCGGCTCAGGATTGACTGGGAGATTGAGTTGTTTCACCTGCCGCAAGTCATACATCTGCTGCTGTGCCTTCTTGGCGACCTCCGTGATGCTGTCCTCCCATTTGAAGTTGTGGGAGGTGATGGTGCCCAGGAATTTGAGTGATTCAACTGTGCTAACAGCTGAGCCATCAATCTAGAGATTGTGGGGGGCATTTTCTAAAGTCAACCACCATTTTCACGGTTTTCTCTGTGTTGAGTTCCAGGATATTGCGACTGCACCGTGCCATTAACCGGTCGACCTCTCCATGGTACATGGACTCATCTTCTTCGGTGATGACCAGAGCTGTGTCATCTGCAAATTTGAGTAGTTTGACAGATGCGTTGTTGGAGGTGCAGTCATTGATGTATAGTGAGTAGAGGCGAGAGCACGCATCCTTGTGACGCTCCAGGGCTGCGGGATAAATAGTCTGAAAGGTGTTTTCCCAGCTTCACGTGTTGCATCATGTTGGACAGGAAGTCAGTGTCCCACTGACAGATGCTGAACTAAAGTCCACAAACAATATCACTGCATTTGTCTTTGGGTTATCCAGATGTTTGATTATGTAGCATAGGCCCATGTTGTGTGAGGTAGCCTAGCAGTTAACTTGTTGAGTGTAGGGGGCAGTATTTTGATGTTTGGATGAAAAACGTACCCAAATGAAACTGCCTATTTCCCAGGCCCAGAATCTAGAATGTGCATATAATTGTCAGATTAGGATAGAAAACACTCTAAAGTTTCCAAAACTGTCAAAATATTGTCTGTGAGTATAACCAAACTGATATTGCAGGCGAAAACCTAAGGAAAATCCAACAAGGAAGTGCCTAAGAGAAACCAATCTCTCTGTTCCATTGCATGCCTTCCGTCCATTTAAAGGGATATCAACCAGATTCATTTCTCTATGGCTTCCACATGGTGTGAACAGTCTTTAGACATAGTTTCAGGCTTTTATTCTGAAAAATGAGCGAGAATGATCACATCGCGTTATTGGATAGCTGGGTGCCAGCAGCGTTTTTCATGCGCCAACAGAGTGGAGCAGACATTTTCTCTCTCTCTCCTATTGAAGAAGCTACAGTCCGGTTCAAATATTATTGATTATATATTGTAAAAACAACCTGAGGATTGACTATAAAAAACGTTTGACATGTTTCTACGAACTTTACGGATACTATTTGGAATTTTCGTCTGCCCCGTTGTGACCGCTCGAGCCTGTGGATTTCTAAACATAACGCGCCAACCAAATGTAGGTATTTTGGATATAAAAATAATCTTTATGGAACAAAAGGAACATTTATTGTGTAACTGGGAGTCTCATGAGTGCAAACATCTGAAGATCATCAAAGGTAAGCAATTAATTTTATTGCTTTTCTGACTTTTGTGACCAATCTACTTTGCTGCTAGCTGTTTGTAATGTTTTGTCTGCTGAGAGAGATGTCCTTACATAAATGTTTGGTATGCTTTCGCCGAAAAGCTTTTTCGAAATCGGACACGCCAGGTGGACTAACAACAAGCTAAGCTGTGTTGTTGCTATATTGCACTTGTGATTTCATGAAAATTAAATCTTTTAGTAATTTAATTTGAATTTGGCGCTCTGCAATTCAGCGGATGATGCTGAAAATGATCCCGCTAACGGGATGGGTGCGTCAAGGAGTTTTAACATCGCTTGGCCAGTAACCAAAAGGTCTCTGGTTCAAATCCCTGAGCCGACTAGGTGAAACATCTGTCGATGTGGCCTTGAGCAAGTCGCTCTCGATAAGAGGGTCTGCTAAATGACTAAAATGTAAATGTTGACAGCATTGTCCACAGACCTGAGAATTTCTTATTGGACAAACCCAGTTAGTTCCTCCCTGTTTCCATCTGTATTCTTCCGTTTGTTGCCTAATGAACCCAGCCCAGTCACGGACCAGGATGTCTTGCTCCCAGGCAGACTAAATAACTTTTTTGCCCGCTTTGAGGACAATACAGTGCCACTGACACGGCCTGCAACAAAAACATGCGGTCTCTCCTTCACTGCAGCCGAGGTGAGTAAGACATTTAAACGTGTTAACCCTCGCAAGGCTGCAGGCCCAGACGGCATCCCCAGCCGCGCCCTCAGAGCATGCGCAGACCAGCTGGCCGGTGTGTTTACGGACATATTCAATCAATCCCTATACCAGTCTGCTGTTCCCACATGCTTCAAGAGGGCCACCATTGTTCCTGTTCCCAAGAAAGCTAAGGTAACTGAGCTAAACGACTACCGCCCCGTAGCACTCACTTCCGTCATCATGAAGTGCTTTGAGAGACTAGTCAAGGACCATATCACCTCCACCCTACCTGACACCCTAGACCCACTCCAATTTGCTTACCGCCCAAATAGGTCCACAGACGATGCAATCTCAACCACACTGCACACTGCCCTAACCCACCTGGACAAGAGGAATACCTATGTGAGAATGCTGTTCATCGAATACAGCTCGGCATTCAACACCATAGTACCCTCCAAGCTCATCATCAAGCTCGAGACCCTGGGTCTCGACCCCGCCCTGTGCAACTGGGTACTGGACTTCCTGACGGGCCGCCCCCAGGTGGTGAGGGTAGGCAACAACATCTCCTCCCCGCTGATCCTCAACACGGGGGCCCCACAAGGGTGCGTTCTGAGCCCTCTCCTGTACTCCCTGTTCACCCACGACTGCGTGGCCATGCACGCCTCCAACTCAATCATCAAGTTTGCGGACGACACAACAGTGGTAGGCTTGATTACCAACAACGACGAGACGGCCTACAGGGAGGAGGTGAGGGCCCTCGGAGTGTGGTGTCAGGAAAATAACCTCACACTCAACGTCAACAAAACTAAGGAGATGATTGTGGACTTCAGGAAACAGCAGAGGGAACACCCCCTATCCACATCGATGGATCAGTAGTGGAGAGGGTAGCAAGTTTTAAGTTCCTCGGCATACACATCACAGACAAACTGAATTGGTCCACTCACACTGACAGCGTCGTGAAGAAGGCGCAGCAGCGCCTCTTCAACCTCAGGAGGCTGAAGAAATTCGGCTTGTCACCAAAAGCACTCACAAACTTCTACAGATGCACAATCGAGAGCATCCTGGCGGGCTGTATCACCGCCTGGTACGGCAACTGCTCCGCCCTCAACCGTAAGGCTCTCCAGAGGGTAGTGAGGTCTGCACAACGCATCACCGGGGAAAACTACCTGCCCTCCAGGACACCTACACCACCCGATGTTACAGGAAGGCCATAAAGATCATCAAGGACATCAACCACCCGAACCACTGCCTGTTCACCCCGCTATCATCCAGAAGGCGAGGTCAGTACAGGTGCATCAAAGCTGGGACCGAGAGACTGAAAAACAGCTTCTATCTCAAGGCCATCAGACTGTTAAACAGCCACCACTAACACTGAGTGGCTGCTGCCAACACACTGTCATTGACACTGACCCAACTCCAGCCACTTTAATAATGGGAATTGATGGGAAATGATGTAAATATATCACTAGCCACTTTAAACAATGCTACCTTATATAATGTTACTTACCCTACATTATTCATCTCATATGCATATGTATATACTGTACTCTAGATCATCGACTGCATTCTTGTGTCACTAGCCACTTTAACTATGCCACTTTGTTTACTTTGTCTACATACTCATCTCATATGTATATACTGTACTCGATACCATCTACTGTATGCTGCTCTGTACCATCACTCATTCATATATCCTTATGTACATATTCTTTATCCCCTTACACTGTGTATAAGACAGTAGTTTTGGAATTGTTAGTTAGATTACTTGTTGGTTATCACTGCATTGTCGGAACTAGAAGCACAAGCATTTCGCTACACTCGCATTAACATCTGCTAACCATGTGTATGTGACAAATAAAATTTGATTTGATTTGATTTGAACACACCCCACTGTTTGTGCATCTGTGTGTCTCTTGCAGGTACGAAGGAGACTTCATTCAGGGGAAGTTCCAAGGCGCAGGCGTCTTCAGTCGTTTTGACGGGATGAAGTTCGAAGGAGAGTTCAAGAGTGGATGTGTGCAGGGATACGGTAAACAGTAGAATCTCAGCAACACTCTCTTTAGACTTTAAACTTTGAACTGAACATGTTAATTCTCGCTCTCTCTCTCACTGTTAAATGACACAACTCAATTTGTAAAAGGAATCTGTAGCAGGGTCTTTTTCAATTATTCTGTATATTTAGAGGGAGGTTTAATGTGTAGCAGTAAGGTTAGATCTTGGTTTAAAACCTCTATGGGATCGGTGGAGCTAACATAGGCTAATGCAATTAGCATTAAGTTGTAAGTAACAAGAACATTTCCCAGGTCATAGACATATCTGATATTGGCAGAAAGCCGAAATTCTTGTTAATCTACAACATTTTGAACAGAAATGCAATGGTTCATTGATTCAGTCTAAAACTTTGAAAATATACTAAAATATATAAAACCTAAATTGCGCCTGGGCTGGAATAATATAATATGGCCTTTCTCTTGCATTTCAAATATGATTGTACAAAACAAATACAAAAAAATGCATGTTTTTTTCTTCATATTATCTTTTACCAGATCTAATGTGTTATATTCTTTTACATTGATTTCACATTTACACAAACTTCCAAGTGTTTCCTTTCAAATGGTATCAATAATATGCATATCCTTGCTTCAGGTCCTGAGCTACAGGCAGTTAGATTTGGGTATGTCATTTTAGGCAAAAATTGGGCGGATCCTTAAGACTTGAACTTAAACATGACCTTTGCAGGTATGCTGACGTTCGCTGACGGAGGTCCGGAAAGAGGGGAGGAGGAGGAGGAGAGGAGGAGGAAGAGGAGGGACGAGCCACGAGGGTCTGTTTGAGAGAGGCCAGCTGGTGGGCAGAGAGGGGTGCCAGGGCACGGTGCAGCGGGCACAGGGGGCAGCCGCCAAGGCACGGGCGCTCTCCATGTGACCTGCAGCTAGGGTGCGCTACTCAGGGAGCACTTCACTATCATACTCACACCCTTCTTTTTCTTCATTCATCTCATTCTGTTCTCTGTCTTTACGGTTGTACTCCTCTGTACACAGTGTACAAAACATTAAGAACACCCTTGGTCTCAGAAGAGCCTCAGTTCGTCGGGGGCCTGGACTCTACAAGGTGTCGAAAGCGTTCCACAGGGATGCTGGCCCATGTTGACTCCAAATACTCCAAATAGTTGTGTCAAGTTGACTGGATGTCCTTCGGGTGGTGGACCATTCTTGATACACACAGGAAACTGTTGAGCGTGAAAATCCCAGCAGCGATGCAGTTCTTGACACACGCAAACCGGTGCGCCTGGCAGACTCAGACTTTTGATTGTCTCTATTAAAAAGAGGAGGATCCCATCAGCTATCTGTAGGCTAACTATATTTATTTCTCAACTCTCCTAATATTAAGCATATTGCTTCGCTTTACAATCGGAGTAGCCTACCTAGCTGGCATGAAAATGAACCGTGGGAAAAGTGCCTTCCGTTCACTATTCAAGTGCATATGGCTGAGAGGTACATGATAATGGCCCATTCTAAACCAAAATTAATCTCACTCAAATATTATTTAGCAGATGTAAAGGCAAGATTAAATTGAGAATAGTCTGATGGGTGACAATATTATCCCTTGTGAATGATGCCCAGTGTGTGCAATCTAAGGCAAGAAACAGCACATTTTCTTGAGGACTTTGATTAGATCATAGTCACATGCATAGTGTGGCCTATATTGTTTGATAAGGTTTGTAATCACAACTAAAGTGGCCAAATAACTCCAAACGTAGCCTCTAAGCCCAAGACACCTGGAACATGGTTGTAGTGCCCATAGCCTACAGAGCCTAGTGAAACCTGTTCTTATAAGCCATCATTGTGCAATCGCGTGTGAAAACAGTTTTGACTGGACACCATTTAAAAGAAGATCCCAGCTTTCTCTTACTGCTATATTTATTGCTTAATTCTTCAAATTAAGTTAATTAATCCGCTTTATAAACGGTGTACCCTACTAAATAATTCCACACATATATTAATAGGCTATATGTAAAGACCAGATTCAATTGAGAATAGTCTGATGGGTGAGAATATTATCCAGCGCTTGTCGAGTAGTGAATGAGAGACTGATGAAGTGTGTGCAGCCTGCGTAAGAAACACAGCAGAGTGCTTCCTTTTCATTATCCAGCGCTTGTCGAGTAGTGAATGAGAGACTGATGAAGTGTGTGCTGCCTGCGTAAGAAACACAGCAGAGTGCTTCCCTTTCATTATCCAGCGCTTGTCGAGTAGTGAATGAGAGACTGATGAAGTGTGTGCTGCCTGCGTAAGAAACACAGCAGAGTGCTTCCCTTTCATTATCCAGCGCTTGTCGAGTAGTGAATGAGAGACTGATGAAGTGTGTGCAGCCTGTCGTAAATGAAACACAGCAGAGAGTGCTTCCCTTTCATTATCCAGCGCTTGTCGAGTAGTGAATGAGAGACTGATGAAGTGTGTGCAGCCTGCGCAAGAAACACAGCAGAGTGCTTCCCTTTCATTATCCAGCGCTTGTCGAGTAGTGAATGAGAGACTGATGATGTGTGTGCAGCCTGCGCAAGAAACACAGCAGAGTGCTTCCCTTTCATTATCCAGCGCTTGTCGAGTAGTGAATGAGAGACTGATGAAGTGTGCAGTCTGCGTAAGAAACACAGCAGAGTGCTTCCCTTTCATTATCCAGCGCTTGTCGAGTAGTGAATGAGAGACTGATGAAGTGTGTGCAGCCTGCGTAAGAAACACAGCAGAGTGCTTCCCTTTCATTCAGCTTTTTTCAAATCATAATTTGTCGCATCATACGTCCTTAGAATGTATTCCAATTCTAAACATATAGCCCAACGTTTGTATCACAGCTAAAGTTGCATAAATAAGTTAAGTTGCATAAATAAATAAATGAAGCATATAGGAAGACCTGTTCCTTTGTTAACCGTTCAACACAGAATAGCCGTATGGGCGCAGTCCCTCGGAAATCGTTTGGAAAAAATATCCTTTCTACTTTATTTAGCTGTGTTCAATTGTATTGTTCTTCATGTAAAATAATGTAAAATAATGTAAAATAAAATAATGCCACGGGAATGATAAACTAATCCAGTCTGCTAAATGAACTAGTGTCGCCCACAGCCATATGGCATAGCCAGATCAGAGCCTTATCATAAGGACAACTCAGAGTGTTATTCAGTTCTTCTGTTCTTCTAAAATAGGCAACATTTTCTTCATGTCAACATGTTTCTTTAGACCTGCCTAAAATGAATAATAGATGTATTGTGATGGTGTATTATATCACGTGGATGTATTATACTTTATAAATGTAGACTTTCCAAAAGGTCCGCATCAGTGGCTTGTAGGCTGTGCATTGAAGCCGGAGATGCTAAACATGTTTATGCTAATCAGCGGTCAATTACCGTGAGATCGGCAGTTATCTGCATGCCAATCACCAGCTGATGAAATGTGATGACCGCCACAGCAGCCCCATGTACACTCAGTGTATATTCCCTTCTTTTCTTTCTCTCTCTTTTCTTTCTTTATCTTGATCTGGGTTTTTCTCTCCCCTCTTTGTATCCACATCCTCCTCTATCCACGTCTTTCCATTCCTCTCTACGTCTATCATGTGTTTTCCCCTCTGGTTGTGCCTGCTTGGTGCGCTACATGTCATTTACCCTCCACATCACAGTCAACCAACGAGCTACTGAATCTGATCCAGGATCTGCTGAGCCAAAACCCACACCTCCTCCTCGTTCCCAACCATTCATTCAACATACGGTGCTACCTACCTACTGCTAAATATGTTCCCAGATCAGCTCTAACCGACACCAACCGCAACTACTCAGGAGTTGAAACTAGTGTCCAAGCAGGCAGAGACCATATTTGGATCTGTCACATTTCCACCACGGGGTTTTACACCGGTGCTTGGCCTAAAGACTCAGACTTTACACCGGTGTCCCTGTGGAAAAGCAGCTTAAGAGGCCAGAGACTCAGTATTAGAGGCCAGCATTAGAAGAATTCATACTCTGTGCCACATAACATGGCTCGATCTGTTCTGGGGTCAGCTGACTGAAACGCCATTATCTTAATGCCAACCAACCATACTGTGCCAAGAGACTGGAGCAGGACCTGGAGCTGATTCCAGATCAGTGGATCTCAATAGATGCCTCACTAGGGACTGGAGTACTCCCCTGATAGCAAGCAGGACAGAATATTTTCCCTGATCATGTGATCTGCCCAAAATCTCCAGGCTTGAATTATTGTTGTCTAAGTCCCTACTGGTCCGGTCCCTGGTTATAGCTACTGTGTTGGGAGGTTGGGAAGGACTATTGATGTGTAGGTAGGGATGATGGTAGGGGGGGTATTTTCATTGGGTGGTAAGGGATGGTGGCCATATTGGGACAAATGACAAGTATGTCTGCATTAAGATGACACTAGTGCAATTCGATAAAGATATTTAGCACTTTAACTTTGGGATGCAATCGTCCTTAAATAAGGGTTTAGATACAGAGAGGAGAATACTAAACTACTGCTGTGTCTGTCATAGGGTTATGGGCCCTGGTCAAATGTAGTGCACTATATAGGGAATAGGGTGCCATGGGGATAAAGTCGGACAGTGGAGCACAGGTTTTGATTTGTCAACAACTTCATCACACAGAAGAAAACCACCATTACAAGAACACACAGATGAACTGTTCCCTTCCTGTATCTGACAAATATGTCATCTATTTTTTACGATGAATAAGATTAAATGTTTAATGTCAGTGTGTGTTTTTACAGAAAAAAAAGTTTTGAACTAACTAATCTCAAGTTTTGTGAACAGTCGTGCTAGTGACTAACACACATTTCACACGTGGTATGATGATGTGACATTACGCCTGTTAAGCGAGAGTTGTCTGTGTGTATATGTAGTGTGCAGGGGGAGGGGGCATTAGGGGAGAGTTGTCTGTGTGTATATGTAGTGTGCAGGGGGAGGGGGCATTAGGGGAGAGTTGTCTGTGTGTATATGTAGTGTGCAGGGGAGGGGGCATTAGGGGAGAGTTGTCTGTGTGTATATGTAGTGTGCAGGGGAGGGGGCATTAGGGGAGAGTTGTCTGTGTGTATATGTAGTGTGCAGGGGGAGGGGGCATTAGGGGAGAGGTGTCTGTGTGTATATGTAGTGTGCAGGGGGGGCAGGGGGCATTAGGGGAGAGGTGTCTGTGTGTATATGTAGTGTGCAGGGGAGGGGGCATTAGGGGAGAGTTGTCTGTGTGTATATGTAGTGTGCAGGGGAGGGGGCATTAGGGGAGAGGTGTCTGTGTGTATATGTAGTGTGCAGGGGGGGGGGCATTAGGGGAGAGTTGTCTGTGTGTATATGTAGTGTGCAGGGGGAGGGGGCATTAGGCATTAGGGGGGAGGGGGCAGGGAGAGGTGTCTGTGTGTATATGTAGTGTGCAGGGGAGGGGGCATTAGGGGAGAGTTGTCTGTGTGTATATGTAGTGTGCAGGGGAGGGGGCATTAGGGAGAGTTGTCTGTGTGTATATGTAGTGTGCAGGGGAGGGGACATTAGGGGAGAGTTGTCTGTGTGTATATGTAGTGTGCAGGGGGAGGGGACATTAGGGAGAGTTGTCTGTGTGTATATGTAGTGTGCAGAGGGAGGGGAGCATTAGGCATTAGGGGAGAGTTGTCTGTGTGTATATGTAGTGTGCAGGGGAGGGGGCATTAGGCATTAGGGGAGAGTTGTCTGTGTGTATATGTAGTGTGCAGGGGAGGGGGCATTAGGCATTAGGGGAGAGTTGTCTGTGTGTATATGTAGTGTGCAGGCAGGGGAGGGTGTGTATTAGGCATTAGGGAGAGTTGTCTGTGTGTATATGTAGTGTGCAGGGGAGGGGGCATTAGGGCAGGGGGAGAGTTGTCTGTGTGTATATGTAGTGTGCAGGGGAGGGGACATTAGGGGAGAGTTGTCTGTGTGTATATGTAGTGTGCAGGGGAGGGGGCATTAGGCATTAGGGAGAGTTGTCTGTGTGTATATGTAGTGTGCAGGGGAGGGGGCATTAGGGGAGAGGTGTCTGTGTGTATATGTAGTGTGCAGGGGAGGGGGCATTAGGCATTAGGGGAGAGTTGTCTGTGTGTATATGTAGTGTGCAGGGGAGGGGGCATTAGGCATTAGGGGAGAGTTGTCTGTGTATATGTAGTGTGCAGGGGGAGGGGGCATTAGGGGAGAGGTGTCATACCCATTGAACTGAGGGCAGCTGTGTTTCACCTCAAACTTGCCTATTCAAGTATATATTTACAAGATGGATTTTTATCAATAGAAAAAAATGGGGTGCAGCTTATTTCTGGTGTGGGGGGGGGGGGTCTGTCTTACATCTGTCATTCATGTATGTGGCTCTAGGGGATTTTTACCCAACTGGGCCGAACAGAGCCGATCCAAACCAAGCTGTACTGAGCTGGCCTTGTTAGGCATCCACCGTTGTTGCTGTATGAAATCATGGCTCCTGCCTTAGTATCACGCTGTAATCACTGAACATCTGTTCCGTCTCCATTTGAAAATATGACACTCCAGAATGACTTATCCTTTTGAATTATGACTTATCCTTTCACTTTTGTGTATTGAATCACCTTCCACCTGTTCTTGGTTCTACCGTTCAAATGTACACCACTGTTCAAATGTACACTACCGTTCAAATGTACACTACTGTTCAAATGTACACTACTGTTCAAATGTACACTACCGTTCAGATGTACACTACCGTTCAAATGTACACTACTGTTCAAATGTACACTACCGTTCAAATGTACACTACCGTTCAGATAACACTACTGTTCAAATGTACACTACTGTTCAAATGTACACTACCGTTCAGATGTGCACTACTGTTCAAATGTACACTACCGTTCAGATGTACACTACTGTTCAAATGTACACTACCGTTCAAATGTACACTACCGTTCAGATGTACACTACCATTCAAATGTACACTACTGTTCAAATGTACACTACCGTTCAAAAGTACACTACCGTTCAAAAGTACACTACCGTTCAAATGTACACTACCGTTCAAATGTACACTACTGTTCAAATGTACACTACCGTTCAAATGTACACTACTGTTCAAATGTACACTACTGTTCAAATGTACACTACCGGTCAAATGTACACTACTGTTCAAATGTACACTACTGTTCAAATGTACACTACCGTTCAAATGTACACTACTGTTCAAATGTACACTACCGGTCAAATGTACACTACCGTTCAAATGTACACTACTGTTCAAATGTACACTACCGTTCAAATGTACACTACTGTTCAAATGTACACTACCGGTCAAATGTACACTAAATGTACACTACTGTTCAAATGTACACTACCGTTCAAATGTACACTACTGTTCAAATGTACACTACCGGTCAAATGTACACTACCGTTCAAATGTACACTACTGTTCAAATGTACACTACCGTTCAAATGTACACTACTGTTCAAATGTACACTACCGGTCAAATGTACACTAAATGTACACTACTGTTCAAATGTACACTACCGTTCAAATGTACACTACTGTTCAAATGTACACTACCGGTCAAATGTACACTACCGTTCAAATGTACACTACCGTTCAAATGTACACTACTGTTCAAATGTACACTACCGTTCAAAAGTTTGGGGTCACTTGTTTTTGAAAGAAAAGCATATGTGTTGTCCATTAAAATAACATCAAATTGATCAGAAATACAGTGTAGATAGACATTGTTCATGTTGTAAATGACTATTGTAGCTGGAAATGGCAGATTTTTAAAATGGAATATCTACATAATCAGCAACCATCACTCCTGTGTTCCAATGGCACATTGTGTTAGCTAATCCAATATAGATATTTCATTATTTTTTTAATCTGCAGTTTCCAGCCACAATAGTCATTTACAACATTAACAATGTCAACACTGTATTTCTGATCAATTTGATGTTATTTTAATGGACAAAAAAATGTGCTTTTCTTTCAAAAACAAGGACATTTCTAAGTGACCCCAAACTTTTGAACGGTAGTTTATATACACTATATCTAGGAACACATCCTGTTGTTATAGAAAATGTCTCATGTGGTTTTGATCATGAGACACATTTTAGTCTTAAAGGTTAGATGTGTCTGACAGTGTTGCTCAAGCCATTCCTGGGGGTACTGGTTTTTGTTCTAGCCCAACACTAATCATTTCTAATCCGGTTTGTTAGCGCCTGCTGCGTCACTTGGGTGTTGTTCTGGCTCAGCACCTGAATGTGCTAGTGCTGGGGTAGAACAAAAACATGCACCCCCTGAGGATCCCCTAGGAATGGATTGAGGAATACTGATTGGTGTCTGGAACTGGGGTTGAACCCTTTACAGGGTTTGCAAAACTCCATTAACTTGTCTGAAATTCCAAGGTTTTCCAGAAATCCTGGTTGGAGGATTTCGGAATTCCTGCGTATACCCTTATGATTCAGGGACACATCCAACCGGGATTTCTGGAAAACCTTTGGGAATTTTGGGAAAGTTACCGGTATTTTACAACCCTTTACAAACCTGTAACCATTCTGAGAACAACCTAATGTCTTTATTACATGACCAGTTAGTTACAGTAACAGAACAACCTAATGTCTTTATTACATGACCAGTTAGTTACAGTAACAACCTAATGTCTTTATTACATGACCAGTTAGTTACAGTAACAGAACAACCTAATGTCTTTATTACATGACCAGTTAGTTACAGTAACAACCTAATGGCTTTATTACATGACCAGTTAGTTACAGTAACAACCTAATGTCTTTATTACATGACCAGTTAGTTACAGTAACAGAACAACCTAATGTCTTTATTACATGACCAGTTAGTTACAGTAACAACCTAATGTCTTTATTACATGACCAGTTAGTTACAGTAACAGAACAACCTAATGTCTTTATTACATGACCTGTTAGTTACAGTAACAACCTAATGTCTTTATTACATGACCAGTTAGTTACAGTAACAGAACAACCTAATGTCTTTATTAAATGACCAGTTAGTTACAGTAACAGAACAACCTAATGTCTTTATTACATGACCAGTTAGTTACAGTAACAACCTAATGTCTTTATTATATGACCAGTTAGTTACAGTAACAACCTAATGTCTTTATTACATGACCAGTTAGTTACAGTAACAACCTAATGTCTTTATTACATGACCCGTTAGTTACAGTAACAACCTAATGTCTTTATTACATGACCAGTTAGTTACAGTAACAGAACAACCTAATGTCTTTATTACATGACCAGTTAGTTACAGTAACAGAACAACCTAATGTCTTTATTACATGACCGTTAACCTTACAGTAACAGTTAGTTACAACAACCTAATGTCTTTATTACATGACCTGTTAGTTACAGTAACAACCTAATGTCTTTATTACATGACCAGTTAGTTACAGTAACAGAACAACCTAATGTCTTTATTACATGACCAGTTAGTTACAGTAACAACCTAATGTCTTTATTACATGACCAGTTAGTTAACAGTAACAACCTAATGTCTTTATTACATGACCAGTTAGTTACAGTAACAACCTAATGTCTTTATTACATGACCAGTTAGTTACAGTAACAACCTAATGTCTTTATTACATGACCAGTTAGTTACAGTAACAACCTAATGTCTTTATTACATGACCAGTTAGTTACAGTAACAGTAACAACAGTAACTAATGTCTTTATTACATGACCAGTTAGTTACAGTAACAACCTAATGTCTTTATTACATGACCAGTTAGTTACAGTAACAACCTAATGTCTTTATTACATGACCAGTTAACCTAATTACAGTAACAGTAACAGAACAACTAATGTCTTTATTACATGACCAGTTAGTTACAGTAACAGAACAACCTAATGTCTTTATTACATGACCCGTTAGTTACAGTAACAGAACAACCTGATGTCTTTATTACATGACCTGTTAGTTACAGTAACAACCTAATGTCTTTATTATATGACCAGTTAGTTACAGTAACAACCTAATGTCTTTATTACATGACCAGTTAGTTACAGTAACAACCTAATGTCTTTATTACATGACCAGTTAGTTACAGTAACAACCTAATGTCTTTATTACATGACCAGTTAGTTACAGTAACAGAACAACCTAATGTCTTTATTACATGACCAGTTAGTTACAGTAACAGAACAACCTAATGTCTTTATTACATGACCCATTAGTTACAGTAACAGAACAACCTAATGTCTTTATTACATGACCTGTTAGTTACAGTAACAACCTAATGTCTTTATTACATGACCAGTTAGTTACAGTAACAGAACAACCTAATGTCTTTATTACATGACCAGTTAGTTACAGTAACAACCTGTCTTTATTACATGACCAGTTAGTTACAGTAACAACCTAATTTCTTTATTACATGACCAGTTAGTTACAGTAACAACCTAATGTCTTTATTACATGACCAGTTAGTTACAGTAACAACCTAATGTCTTTATTACATGACCAGTTAGTTACAGTAACAACCTAATGTCTTTATTACATGACCAGTTAGTTACAGTAACAACCTAATGTCTTTATTACATGACCAGTTAGTTACAGTAACAACCTAATGTCTTTATTACATGACCAGTTAGTTACAGTAACAACCTAATGTCTTTATTACATGACCAGTTAGTTACAGTAACAACCTAATGTCTTTATTACATGACCCGTTAGTTACAGTAACAACCTAATGTCTTTATTACATGACCAGTTAGTTACAGTAACAGAACAACCTAATGTCTTTATTACATGACCAGTTAGTTACAGTAACAGAACAACCTAATGTCTTTATTACATGACCCGTTAGTTACAGTAACAGAACAACCTGATGTCTTTATTACATGACCTGTTAGTTACAGTAACAACCTAATGTCTTTATTACATGACCCGTTAGTTACAGTAACAGAACAACCTAATGTCTTTATTACATGACCCGTTAGTTACAGTAACAGAACAACCTAATGTCTTTATTACATGACCAGTTAGTTACAGTAACAACCTAATGTCTTTATTACATGACCTGTTAGTTACAGTAACAACCTAATGTCTTTATTACATGACCAGTTAGTTACAGTAACAACCTAATGTCTTTATTACATGACCAGTTAGTTACAGTAACAACCTAATGTCTTTATTACATGACCAGTTAGTTACAGTAACAGAACAACCTAATGTCTTTATTACATGACCTGTTAGTTACAGTAACAACCTAATGTCTTTATTACATGACCAGTTAGTTACAGTAACAGAACAACCTAATGTCTTTATTACATGACCAGTTAGTTACAGTAACAACCTGTCTTTATTACATGACCAGTTAGTTACAGTAACAACCTAATGTCTTTATTACATGACCAGTTAGTTACAGTAACAACCTAATGTCTTTATTACATGACCAGTTAGTTACAGTAACAACCTAATGTCTTTATTACATGACCAGTTAGTTACAGTAACAACCTAATGTCTTTATTACATGACCAGTTAGTTACAGTAACAACCTAATGTCTTTATTACATGACCTGTTAGTTACAGTAACAGAACAACCTAATGTCTTTATTACATGACCAGTTAGTTACAGTAACAGAAGAAGCTCATGTCAAGGTGCTTGGTTTGGTGTAGAGGTATTTTGTTTAATCTGTGTCTGATATATTTCAATTGAGACTATATGACTGTTTACATTACAATATACCAGGTTCCTGGTTCTATATAGTGGAAGTCCTGAGTTGAATGTATGTTTCACTTCTACACGTTCTATTGTAGTGAAATCTCTGGGAGCTGAAACACAACGCTGTTCTCCATTGTTTTTACTGTTGTATCTTAAGTGTTGTGGTGCTGTACTAGAGACTCTTGTGTAATCCACATTTAGCAGGACTATAAAAAGTCAACCCAATGCTTCCATTGCATGGACACTTACACACACCGTTTGTCGCGCGTCGGCATAACAGATACGACGCAGACAAACTGTTGAACTATTGTCCTCATAAGTACAGAACGTCTATTGGTCCATCATACCAGGCCCTGAGAGACTCCTGTCCGGGGGGTGTACTTGTACATCAAGCTGCCTCACGGCTCCTATGAAGCCTTGGCACCTGCAAGGCTACTTACTTACTACAGCCACCATGTCTAAGAAAACACACACACTGAAAACACACCAATCAAAGGGACAGAACATCTGTGTGCCTGCATTGAACCCATGGTACACTGTGTTTTCAATCCATCCATAATGACTATTACAGTTTGAGGGTTTTTCAGATTGGCTTGTTTGTTTATCTTTTCCCTGCTAATGAAGGAAAGAGCCAGTCAACCAGAAGCCTGGGGTCGTGTTCACTTGGCACCAAACGGCAGAAACGGACTAACCTGAAAAGAAAAGCTTGTTTTTGTTTCCTGTTGCAAAGTGTTTTTGCACTGTTGTGCTACAGTGTGCACTAATGAATTTGACCCTGTTGGAGTTCAACTGTACACAGTGGGCACCACCAGTGTTATAGTGTACAGGGAGATAGTCTATTAAAGCTAATCACTAAGGCCTTCTCAGAATAGCTTTCCTGTGCTGTTGTTCTCTGTTTGGGGTCTTGGGAGTGTGTATGTGTGTGTTTGTGTGTGAGAGAGATGGGAGATAGGGAGGAGAGCGACAGAGAGAGATAGGGAGATAGGGAGGAGAGCGACAGAGAGAGATAGGGAGGAGAGCGACAGAGAGAGATAGGGAGGAGAGCGACAGAGAGAGATGGGAGATAGGGAGGAGAGCGACAGAGAGAGATAGGGAGATAGGGAGGAGAGCGACAGAGAGAGATGGGAGATAGGGAGGAGAGCGACAGAGAGAGATGGGAGATAGGGAGGAGAGCGACAGAGAGAGATAGGGAGGAGAGCGACAGAGAGAGATAGGGAGGAGAGCGACAGAGAGAGATAGGGAGGAGAGCGACAGAGAGAGATAGATAGGGAGGAGAGCGACAGAGAGAGATAGGGAGGAGAGCGACAGAGAGAGATAGGGAGATAGGGAGGAGAGCGACAGAGAGATATAGGGAGGAGAGCGACAGAGAGAGATAGGGAGGAGAGCGACAGAGAGAGATAGGGAGGAGAGCGAAAGAGAGAGATAGGGAGGAGAGCGACAGAGAGAGATAGGGAGGAGAGCGACAGAGAGAGATAGGGAGGAGAGCGACAGAGAGAGATAGGGAGATAGGGAGGAGAGCGACAGAGAGAGATAGGGAGGAGAGCGACAGAGAGAGATAGGGAGGAGAGCGACAGAGAGAGATAGGGAGGAGAGCGACAGAGAGAGATAGGGAGGAGAGCGACAGAGAGAGATAGGGAGATAGGGAGGAGAGTGACAGAGAGAGATAGGGAGGAGAGCGACAGAGAGTGATAGGGAGATAGGGAGGAGAGCGACAGAGAGAGAGGGAGGAGAGCGACAGAGAGAGATAGGGAGATAGGGAGGAGAGCGACAGAGAGAAAGAAAGAAACAAATAAAGCGGGAGATAAACGTGTTGCGATTTCAGGGAAACTGAAAAACTGTGACGTCATCGGAGCCAATTGATCGTTGTGTTCTCTATGGGGATTTCAAAAGGCATATTCTACATATATGTATTTGAAGACAAAAGTACTTGGCATTAAAATGAACATTTAAGATCATTAATTAAAGAGAAAACGATTTTTGACTTGCTAATTCAATTTTCTTTAGTAGAACAAATGTTAGGAGGTGAAAAGAGCATTGATTTTAATTAAGTGTAGTTGTGTCTGTTTGTGGTGGTCCTTAATAGACTGGATTAGAAACCTCTGGATGGTATGTCAGCAAAACACAACCACCCCCCACACACACACACACGTCCCTAAACCAAAATACACACATGCACACACACACACACTTGCATGCCCTAAACCAAAATACACACACGCACACACCCTAAACCAAAACACACCCACACACTATGAGCAGTATTTTGGACTCTGATCCCATAATTCCCAGGAGTAGCTATCTCTGACAGTCAGCCCTACAGCCATCCTCCTCCGGTTCTCTCCCTCCCTCCCCCTTCCTGACAGTCAGCCCTACACCCTTCCTCCTTCTCCTCCGGTTCTCTCCCTCGCCCTTCCTGACAGACAGCCCTACAGCCATCCTCCATTCCCCTCCGGTTCTCTCTCCCTCCCCCTTCCTGACAGACAGCCCTACACCCTTCCTCCTTCTCCTCCGGTTCTCTCTCCCTCCCCCTTCCTGACAGACAGCCCTACACCCTTCCTCCTTCTCCTCCGGTTCTCTCTCCCGCCCCCCTTCCTGACAGACAGCCCTACAGCCATCCTCCTTCCCCTCCGGTTCTCTCTCCCTCCCCCTTCCTGACAGACAGCCCTACACCCTTCCTCCTTCTCCTCCGGTTCTCTCCCTCCATCCCCCTTCCTGACAGACAGCCATCCTCATCCTTCCCCTCCGGTTCTCTCTCTCTTCCCCTTCCTGACAGACAGACCTACAGCCATCCTCATCCTTCCCCTACGGTTCTCTCTCTCTCCCCCTTGCTGACAGACAGCCCTATACCCTTCCTCCTTCTCGTTCTCTCTCTCCCCCTCCTGTCAACTAAAATAGCTTTAAGGTGTGTTTAGGTTGGACTTTAACCCCCGGCCTGTTCCGTCTCCTTGGTAACCGTTCAGAGTTCCCTTAATTTGTATCATCTGAATCCCAAGTGCAGCCTGCCTGCCTGCCACCATAATCATACAGCTTGTTGCCATGGCAAAATATTTAAATATTGTTTACTCTGCTTTTCGGCCGTTCACTACAGACGTCTTTACCTGACAAGTGCAGAAGTGTCAGTTGAAGGAAGAAACACGGTTGTGCGTGTGCATGTCTGTGTGCATGTGCATGTCTGTGTGCGTGTGCATGTCTGTGTGCGTGTGCATGTCTGTGTGCGTGTGTGTTGTCTTTTGTTCCCTGACTAAAATAAATGAATCCTTCAACACTAGAATGTGTGTGTGGGGGTGGGGGGGGGTGTGTGTGTGTGTGTGTGTGGGGGGGGGGGGGTTAGTTTATTCATTTTCTTGGTGGTTATTGTTTTTTCTTCCATTGGGACAGATTTACCCCTTCAGTCTATTTCACACTTGTGTGTGTTTTAAAGAAAGCTCTTTGTTATCTTATCAGCCAAGCTTCACGGCAAGCACCCTCTCACACACACACACACACCCTTCACAGACTCCCAAAAGCTTTGAAGCGTGTTAGTGTGGAACTGCAAACCACAGATTGATAGGACCTGCTACTGCAGAGACACACAGAGAAACACTGTTACTGAGCAGAGAATGGCACCAATAAACTTGACTATACGAATACAAAATCCGCCTGTGTTGCCTGGTTTAATACATTAAAAAACAAACACTGCTATCATCATTGGCTTTGAATTCTATAAAGGCAATTACATCTGGGAGTGGTCCTCTTTTCCTGTCTGTTTCTGGTGAATCAGACCCTAAGCATTTCTAACATGGGGGTGGAGGGCAGCGTATGTAGGATATGGATGCAGTTCACACACGCACGTTTCACGGGTTCAGGGTGTTGAAATATATCACGTCAATAGAAAAAGAGAACAGCCACCTGTTGAGACGCTCGAGGACTTTAAGGTTTCCTTTCGGGCTCCCGAGTGGTGCAGCGGTCTAAGGCACTGCATCTCAGTGCTAGAGGCATCACTACAGACCCTGGTTCGATCCCTGGCTGTATCATAACCGGCCGTGATTGGGAATCCCATAGGGCAGCGCACAATTGGCCCAGCATCGTCCGGGTTAGGGGAGGGTTTTGCCGGGGTAGACCGTCATTGTAAAATAAGAATTTATTCTTAACTGACTTCCCAAGTTAAATAAAAAAAGTATTTAGAAGGTCTGAATCCCAAATGGCACCCCAATCCCTATATAGTGCACTACTTTTGCATAGGGCTCAGGTCAAAAGTAGTGAACTATGAAGAGAAGAGGGTGCCATTTGGGACACAGATCATCCCTGAAGGAGCTGAACCTACAGACAGACTACTGTAGGTACATGTAGACTGTAACACAACAGTAGCCTATGGCTGAATGGGACCCTATTTCCTACACAGTGCACTATTTTGACCAGGGCCCATATGGGAATTGGGTGTAAGGAAAAGGGTGCAGGGAATAGGGTGTCATTTGGGATGCTACACAGTGCACTATTTTGACCAGGGCCCATATGGGAATTGGGTGTAAGGAAAAGGGTGCAGGGAATAGGGTGTCATTTGGGATGCAACGGCCTCAAGTGAAGATTTAATTGAGGAAAATAAGAACAATCCGAAATGTATTTTTGATACTGTCACAAGGCTAACTAAAAAGCAGCATTCCCCAAGAGAGGATGGCTTTCACTTCAGCAGTAATACATTCATGAACTTCTTTGAGAAAAATATCATGATCATTAGAAAGCAAATTACAGACTCCTCTTTAAATCTGCGTATTCCTCCAAATCTCAGTAGTCCTGAGTCTGCACAACTCTGCCAGTACCTAGGATCAAGAGACACTCAAGTGTTTTAGTACTATATCTCTTGACACAATGATGAAAATAATCATGGCCTTTAAACCATCAAGCTGCATACTGGACACTATTCCAACTAAACTACTGAATTAGCTGCTTCCTGTGCTTGGCCCTCCTATGTTGGACATAATAAACGGCTCTCTATCCACCGGATGTGTACCAAACTCACTAAAAGTGGCAGTAATAAAGCCTCTCTTGAAAAAGCCAAACCTTGACCCAGAAAATATAAAAAAACTATCGGCCTATATCGAATCTTCCATTCCTCTCAAAAATGTTAGAAAAAGCTGTTGCGCAGCAACTCACTGCCTCCCTGAAGACAAACAATGTATACGAAATGCTTCAGTCTGGTTTTAGACCCCATCATAGCACTGAGACTGCACTTGTGAAAGTGGTAAAAACGTTTTAATGGCGTCAGACCGAGGCTCTGCATCTGTCCTCGTGCTCCTAGACATTAGTGCTGCTTTTGATACCATCGATCACGACATTCTTTTGGAGAGATTGGAAACCCAAATTGGTCAACACGGACAACTTCTGGCCTGGTTTAGATCTTATCTGTCGGAAAGATATCAGTTTGTCTCTGTGAATGGTTTGTCCTCTGACAAATCAACTGTAAATTTCGGTGTTCCTCAAGGTTCCGTTTTAGGGCCACTATTGTTTTCACTATATACATTTGACCTCTTGGGGATGTCATTCGAAAACATAATGTTAACTTTCACTGCTATGCGGATGACACAGCTGTACATTTCAATGAAACATGGTGAAGCCCCAAAATTGCCCTCGCTAGAAGCCTTTCAGACATAAGGAAGTGGATGGCTGTAAACTTTCTACTTTTAAACCCGGACAAAACAGAGATGCTTGTTTTAGGTCCCAAGAAACAAAGAGATCTTCTGTTGAATCGGACAATTAATCTTGATGGTTGTACAGTCGTCTCAAAAAAAACTGTGAAGGACCTCGGTGTTACTCTGGACCTGATCTCTCTTTTGACGAACATATCAAGACTGTTTCAAGGACAGCTTTTTTCCATCTACGTAACATTGCAAAAATCAGAAACTTTCTGTCCAAAAATGATGCAGAAAAATGTATCCATGCTTTTGTCACTTCTAGGTTAGACTACTGCAATGCTTTACTTTCCGGCTCCCAGGATAAAGCACTAAATAAACTTCAGTTAGTGCTAAATACGGCTGCTAGAATCCTGACCAGAACCAAAAAATTTGATCATATTACTCCATTACTAGCCTCCCTACACTGGCTTCCTGTTAAGGCAAGGGCTCATTTCATGGTTTTACTGCTAACCTACAAAGCATTACATGGGCTTGCTCCTACCTATCTCTCTGATTTGGTCCTGCCGTACATACCTACATGTACGCTAAGGTCACAAGACGCAGGCCTCCTAATTGTCCCTATAATCTCTAAGCAAACAGCTCGAGGCAGGGCTTTCTCCTATAGAGCTCCATTTTTATGGAATGGTCTGCCTACCCATGTGAGAGACGAAGACTCGGTCTCAACCTTTAAGTCTTTACTGAAGACTCATCACTTCAGTGGGTCATGTGATTGAGTGTAGTCTGGCCCAGGAGTGGGAAGGTGAACAGAAGGCTCTAGAGCAACGAACCGCCCTTGCTGTCTCTACCTGGCCAGTTCCCCTCTCTCCACTGGGATTCTCTGCCTCTAACCCTATTACAGGGGCTGAGTCACTGGCTTACTGGTGCTCTTCCATGCCGTCCCTAGGAGGGGGGTGTCACTAGAGTGGGTTGAATCACTGATGTGATCTTCCTGTCTGGGGTTGTGCCGTGGCGGAGGTCTTTGTGGGCTATACTCAGCCTTGTCTCAGGATGGTAAGTTGATGGTTGAAGATATCCCTCTAGTGGTGTGGGGGCTGTGCTTTGACAAAGTGGGTGGGGTTATATCCTTCCTGTTTGGTCCTGTCCGGGGCTATCATCGGATGGGGCCACAGTGTCTCCTGACCCCTCCTGTCTCAGCCTCCAGTATTTATGCTGCAGTAGTTTATGTGTCGGGGGACTAGGGTCAGTTTGTTATATCTGGAGTACTTCTCCTGTCTTATCCAGTGTCCTGTGTGAATTTAAATATGCTCTCTCTAATTCTCTCTTTCTTTCTCTCTCTCGGGGGACCTGAGCCCTAGGACCATGCCTCAGGACTACCTGGCATGATGACTCCTTGCTGTCCCCAGTCCACCTGGCCGTGCTACTGCTCCAGTTTCAACTGTTCTGCCTGCGGCTATGGAACCCTGACCTGTTCACTGGACGTGCTACCTTGTCCCGGACCTGCTGTTTTCAACTCTCTAGAGACAGCAGGAGTGGTAGAGATACTCTTAATGATCGGCTATGAAAAGCCAACTGTATAGAGATACTGGATCCATAGAGGTAGATATGTATAGGGGTAAAAATACTATATACATGGTCAGTTCCAGTACCATGTTATAATGTACAGGGATGCTGGATCTATAGAGGTAGATATGTAGAGGGGTAAACATACTATATACAGGGTCAGTACCATATTATAATGTACAGGGATACTGGATCTATAGAGGTAGATATGTAGAGGGGTAAACATACTATATACAGGGGCAGTACCATATTATAATGTACAAGGATACTGGATATATAGAGGTAGATATGTATAGGGGTAAACATACTATATACAGGGTCAGTACCATATTATAATGTACAGGGATACTGGATCTATAGAGGTAGATATGTATAGGGGTAAACATACTATATACAGGGTCAGTACCATATTATAATGTACAGGGATACTGGATCTATAGAGGTAGGTATGTATAGGGGTAAGGGGACAGGGATACTAAAGTGATGTAGGTAGGTATGTATAGGGGTAAGGTGACGAGGCATCAGGATATATGATAAACAGAGTAGCAGCAGCTTGTATGGTAGTGGATGTGTAGAGTCAGTATAAATGTATGGTAGTGGATGTGTGTGCGTGTGTAGAGTCAGTATAAATGTATGTGCATATTTTGTTTGTGTGAGCAAATTATGAAGTGTGTATGTGTGTGTGCGCATAGAGACTTAATTAAATTAAAATACCAGGGTTAACTCAGATAGTCTGTGTAGCCATGTTGTTTGCTCTGCTATGATGTATTCTGTGTTAGAAGACAAGTGTCCAGCCTTCCTCTCCTCCGGGGTCAAATCCTCCATGTTTCACTAGAAGGCTGATGTTAATGCCAGTCTACCAGGGTAGAATCCTCCATGTTTCACTAGAAGGCTGATGTTAATGCCAGTCTACCAGGGTAGAATCCTCCATGTTTCACTAGAAGGCTGATGTTAATGCCAGTCTACCAGGGTAGAATCCTCCATGTTTCACTAGAAGGCTGATGTTAAAGCCACAGACTACCAGGGTAGAATCCTCCATGTTTCACTAGAAGGCTGATGTTAATGCCAGTCTACCAGGGTAGAATCCTCCATGTTTCACTAGAAGGCTGATATTAATGCCACAGTCTACCAGGGTAGAATCATCCATGTTTCACTAGAAGGCTGATGTTAATGCCAGTCTACCAGGGTAGAATCCTCCATGTTTCACTAGAAGGCTGATGTTAATGCCAGTCTACCAGGGTAGAATCCTCCATGTTTCACTAGAAGGCTGATGTTAATGCCAGTCTACCAGGGTAGAATCCTCCATGTTTCACTAGAAGGCTGATGTTAATGCCAGTCTACCAGGGTAGAATCCTCCATGTTTCACTAGAAGGCTGATGTTAATGCCAGTCTACCAGGGTAGAATCCTCCATGTTTCACTAGAAGGCTGATGTTAATGCCAGTCTACCAGGGTAGAATCCTCCATGTTTCACTAGAAGGCTGATGTTAATGCCAGTCTACCAGGGTAGAATCCTCCATGTTTCACTAGAAGGCTGATGTTAATGCCAGTCTACCAGGGTAGAATCCTCCATGTTTCACTAGAAGGCTGATGTTAATGCCAGTCTACCAGGGTAGAATCCTCCATGTTTCACTAGAAGGCTGATGTTAATGCCAGTCTACCAGGGTAGAATCCTCCATGTTTCACTAGAAGGCTGATGTTAATGCCACAGTCTACCAGGGTAGAATCCTCCATGTTTCACTAGAAGGCTGATGTTAATGCCACAGTCTACCAGGGTAGAATCCTCCATGTTTCACTAGAAGGCTGATGTAAATGCCACAGTCTACCAGGGTAGAATCCTCCATGTTTCACTAGAAGGCTGATGTTAATGCCAGTCTACCAGGGTAGAATCCTCCATGTTTCACTAGAAGGCTGATGTAAATGCCACAGTCTACCAGGGTAGAATCCTCCATGTTTCACTAGAAGGCTGATGTTAATGCCACAGTCTACCAGGGTAGAATCCTCCATGTTTCACTAGAAGGCTGATGTTAATGCCAGTCTACCAGGGTAGAATCCTCCATGTTTCACTAGAAGGCTGATGTTAATGCCAGTCTACCAGGGTAGAATCCTCCATGTTTCACTAGAAGGCTGATGTTAATGCCACAGTCTACCAGGGTAGAATCCTCCATGTTTCACTAGAAGGCTGATGTTAATGCCAGTCTACCAGGGTAGAATCCTCCATGTTTCACTAGAAGGCTGATGTTAATGCCAGTCTACCAGGGTAGAATCCTCCATGTTTCACTAGAAGGCTGATGTTAATGCCAGTCTACCAGGGTAGAATCCTCCATGTTTCACTAGAAGGCTGATGTTAATGCCAGTCTACCAGGGTAGAATCCTCCATGTTTCACTAGAAGGCTGATGTTAATGCCAGTCTACCAGGGTAGAATCCTCCATGTTTCACTAGAAGGCTGATGTTAATGCCAGTCTACCAGGGTAGAATCCTCCATGTTTCACTAGAAGGCTGATGTTAATGCCAGTCTACCAGGGTAGAATCCTCCATGTTTCACTAGAAGGCTGATGTTAATGCCAGTCTACCAGGGTAGAATCCTCCATGTTTCACTAGAAGGCTGATGTTAATGCCAGTCTACCAGGGTAGAATCCTCCATGTTTCACTAGAAGGCTGATGTTAATGCCACAGTCTACCAGGGTAGAATCCTCCATGTTTCACTAGAAGGCTGATGTTAATGCCAGTCTACCAGGGTAGAATCCTCCATGTTTCACTAGAAGGCTGATGTTAATGCCAGTCTACCAGGGTAGAATCCTCCATGTTTCACTAGAAGGCTGATGTTAATGCCAGTCTACCAGGGTAGAATCCTCCATGTTTCACTAGAAGGCTGATGTTAATGCCAGTCTACCAGGGTAGAATCCTCCATGTTTCACTAGAAGGCTGATGTTAATGCCACAGTCTACCAGGGTAGAATCCTCCATGTTTCACTAGAAGGCTGATGTTAATGCCAGTCTACCAGGGTAGAATCCTCCATGTTTCACTAGAAGGCTGATGTTAATGCCAGTCTACCAGGGTAGAATCCTCCATGTTTCACTAGAAGGCTGATGTTAATGCCAGTCTACCAGGGTAGAATCCTCCATGTTTCACTAGAAGGCTGATGTTAATGCCAGTCTACCAGGGTAGAATCCTCCATGTTTCACTAGAAGGCTGATGTTAATGCCAGTCTACCAGGGTAGAATCCTCCATGTTTCACTAGAAGGCTGATGTTAATGCCAGTCTACCAGGGTAGAATCCTCCATGTTTCACTAGAAGGCTGATGTTAATGCCAGTCTACCAGGGTAGAATCCTCCATGTTTCACTAGAAGGCTGATGTTAATGCCAGTCTACCAGGGTAGAATCCTCCATGTTTCACTAGAAGGCTGATGTTAATGCCAGTCTACCAGGGTAGAATCCTCCATGTTTCACTAGAAGGCTGATGTTAATGCCAGTCTACCAGGGTAGAATCCTCCATGTTTCACTAGAAGGCTGATGTTAATGCCAGTCTACCAGGGTAGAATCCTCCATGTTTCACTAGAAGGCTGATGTTAATGCCAGTCTACCAGGGTAGAATCCTCCATGTTTCACTAGAAGGCTGATGTTAATGCCAGTCTACCAGGGTAGAATCCTCCATGTTTCACTAGAAGGCTGATGTTAATGCCAGTCTACCAGGGTAGAATCCTCCATGTTTCACTAGAAGGCTGATGTTAATGCCAGTCTACCAGGGTAGAATCCTCCATGTTTCACTAGAAGGCTGATGTTAATGCCAGTCTACCAGGGTAGAATCCTCCATGTTTCACTAGAAGGCTGATGTTAATGCCAGTCTACCAGGGTAGAATCCTCCATGTTTCACTAGAAGGCTGATGTTAATGCCAGTCTACCAGGGTAGAATCCTCCATGTTTCACTAGAAGGCTGATGTTAATGCCACAGTCTACCAGGGTAGAATCCTCCATGTTTCACTAGAAGGCTGATGTTAATGCCAGTCTACCAGGGTAGAATCCTCCATGTTTCACTAGAAGGCTGATGTTAATGCCAGTCTACCAGGGTAGAATCCTCCATGTTTCACTAGAAGGCTGATGTTAATGCCAGTCTACCAGGGTAGAATCCTCCATGTTTCACTAGAAGGCTGATGTTAATGCCAGTCTACCAGGGTAGAATCCTCCATGTTTCACTAGAAGGCTGATGTTAATGCCACAGTCTACCAGGGTAGAATCCTCCATGTTTCACTAGAAGGCTGATGTAAATGCCACAGTCTATTAGGTTTATTGGTTGTATTTTGACAGGCTAAGAGTTACCACCGAAACTCTTTTGGCTTCCAAGAAAGAAAGAGAGACAGAGAGAGAGAATGAGAGCGAGAGAGAAGGAACGAGTGAGAGACAGTGACAGACAGAGAGAAAGATAGAAAGAAATGGAGTGAAGGAATGAGAGGAGTGAATAAAGGAGTAGAAAGAGAGGAATGTAGCTGACTGCGGTATGAGCGAGGGAAATTATAGCTCAACTGGAAGGAAATAAAGAAAGAGGGAGGGATTAGAGATGGAGGGAGGGTAGGAGGGAGGGATGGGAGGGATGGAGGGAGGGAGGAGGGATGGAGGGAGGGTAGGAGTAGGAGGGATGGAGGGAGGGTATGAGGGATGGGAGACTGACTGAGAGGAGTACCAAGGGATACAAAGACATGATCAAAATATGCAAGGTTGTTCAGAGCTCTGTGTTTGACCCTTATTCTGTAAAATCTGTCTCTGTGAGCAAGGAAAAGATCCTTCAGGGGTTTGAGTATATTCATATACAATCTGTATGGATACAGTGTACAGGGTCTGGGTGGGCTGGAGCCCCCATAGGGCTCTGGTCTAAAGTAGTGCCCTATATAGAGAATAGGGTGCCATTTGGGATGCAACCTAAGAGTGAGGGAAAACAGCTCTGCTCTGCACCCACTGAGAACTGAACAGTCAGTCAGGCATCTCAACACAGTAGGGGGATGGAAGAAGACAGGGAAAGAGGGAGGGAGTGAGTGAGTGAGGTATCTGGGAGTATTTTGAGCATGCTCTTAATCTAGAGTGGGAGAGAGAGAAAGAGAGAAAGAGCGAGAGAGAAAGAGCGCGAGAGAGACAGACAGACAGACAGAGAGACAGAGAGAAAGTAAAACAGAGAGGAGTGGAATGAGAAATGGTTGAAAGGGGAAATAGAGAAATTGAGGGAGAAAGAGAGATGGGGGAGGGAGGGAGGTAGAGACATTTCTCCATGTGTCATCATTGCCCCCTGACAAGTGCTGAGCAGTAGGAGGGAGGGGAGGAAGAGAGGGCAGGTGAAGCAGGTTTGCTGACTGGCCATTGCTTTGCGCTGGCTAGAGGAGTGGATTTCTCCCCCCCCACCCTCCCTCCTTCCTCCCCTATTGACCCCATGCTCGTGTCGGGGGCAGAGAATCACATGCCAAGGGTTTACATCCTCCTTAATGGAGATTAGACGGATGCCCTTGATGCTGAACCATCCCAGCGTCGCCTCGCTGTTTACAGTGGGCCACAGCACCCTCAAGTGGCCAACAATGGGTAGTGAAGTTTCCACCTGGGTACCGATCTAGGATAAGCTTCACCTCCCCCAATCCTAAACTTAACCATTACACCTGGCTCTGTGGAATGTTACCTATAGATCTAGGTTAGTGCAGGACAGAGGCATTACACCTGGCTCTGTGGAATGTTACCTATAGATCTAGGTTAGTGCAGGACAGTGGCATTACACCTGGCTCTGTGGAATGTTACCTATAGATCTAGGTTAGTGCAGGACAGAGGCATTACACCTGGCTCTGTGGAATGTTACCTATAGATCTATTAGATCTAGGGCTCTGTGGAATGTTACCTATAGATCTAGGTTAGTGCAGGACAGTGGCATTACACCTGGCTCTGTGGAATGTTACCTATAGATCTAGGTTAGTGCAGGACAGAGGCATTACACCTGGCTCTGTGGAATGTTACCTATAGATCTAGGTTAGTGCAGGACCGTGGCATTACACCTGGCTCTGTGGAATGTTACCTATAGATCTAGGTTAGTGCAGGACAGTGGCATTACACCTGGCTCTGTGGAATGTTACCTATAGATCTAGGTTAGTGCAGGACCGTGGCATTACACCTGGCTCTGTGGAATGTTACCTATAGATCTAGGTTAGTGCAGGACAGTGGCATTACACCTGGCTCTGTGGAATGTTACCTATAGATCTAGGTTAGTGCAGGACAGTGGCATTACACCTGGCTCTGTGGAATGTTACCTATAGATCTAGGTTAGTGCAGGACAGTGGCATTACACCTGGCTCTGTGGAATGTTACCTATAGATCTAGGTTAGTGCAGGACAGTGGCATTACACCTGGCTCTGTGGAATGTTACCTATAGATCTAGGTTAGTGCAGGACCGTGGCATTACACCTGGCTCTGTGGAATGTTACCTATAGATCTAGGTTAGTGCAGGACAGTGGCATTACACCTGGCTCTGTGGAATGTTACCTATAGATCTAGGTTAGTGCAGGACCGTGGCATTACACCTGGCTCTGTGGAATGTTACCTATAGATCTAGGTTAGTGCAGGACAGTGGCATTACACCTGGCTCTGTGGAATGTTACCTATAGATCTAGGTTAGTGCAGGACCGTGGCATTACACCTGGCTCTGTGGAATGTTACCTATAGATCTAGGTTAGTGCAGGACAGTGGCATTACACCTGGCTCTGTGGAATGTTACCTATAGATCTAGGTTAGTGCAGGACCGTGGCATTACACCTGGCTCTGTGGAATGTTACCTATAGATCTAGGTTAGTGCAGGACAGTGGCATTACACCTGGCTCTGTGGAATGTTACCTATAGATCTAGGTTAGTGCAGGACCGTGGCATTACACCTGGCTCTGTGGAATGTTACCTATAGATCTAGGTTAGTGCAGGACAGTGGCATTACACCTGGCTCTGTGGAATGTTACCTATAGATCTAGGTTAGTGCAGGACCGTGGCATTACACCTGGCTCTGTGGAATGTTACCTATAGATCTAGGTTAGTGCAGGACCGTGGCATTACACCTGGCTCTGTGGAATGTTACCTATAGATCTAGGTTAGTGCAGGACCGTGGCATTACACCTGGCTCTGTGGAATGTTACCTATAGTGGAATGTTACCTATAGATCTAGGTTAGTGCAGGACAGTGGCATTACACCTGGCTCTGTGGAATGTTACCTATAGATCTAGGTTAGTGCAGGACCGTGGCATTACACCTGGCTCTGTGGAATGTTACCTATAGAATGGAACGAGCTCATCTTGTTTCAACAGAAATAACAGGACAACGGTAAGTGACGGTTGCTGGGTAGATGGTCTTTCTCTTTATTTGAAAAACATCCTTCGGGAATATAAACAAACTGATTCCTTACATGTCTTTTTATTTCCTGCTGTATTTAATTCATGTCAAAGGCTGCGTCCCAAAATGGCAACCCATTCCCCTATACAGTGCACTACTATTTAACCAGGACCCATAGGGCTCTGGTCAACCGCAGTGCACTATGTAGTGAATAGGGTGTGATGTGGGACACATTCAAACCCCCTATGGCCATTACAGGTGGGAGGCCTTGGGGTAGTCCTACAGTGTTGACATGTCTCTAACACACAACACCCTCACAACGGCCTCCTATATAGCAAGGCAGCATGACCACTGATAGGTGAAAGGACTGGATTGGTTATTGCTTCCAACTATCAAGTCCTCTTAGATTTAAGGCCGGGAAGGGAAGGAAACTATGCATGTATGAAACAGTCACAGTAGGTTGATGTTGCCCCTAACAACTGATACAGGGTCACATCTTTTCTCAACTCCCTAACGGTTAAGGTTAGGACTGGGTGTAGAGTCACCTGATCCTAGATCAGTGGTTAGAGACAACAATATAATTAGAATGAGTAGAAAGGAAATCCACATTCAAGTCAATGATGCCATAATGTTCTACGCATTCTATTCTATGATGCCAACTTCAACCTGGAGCAGGCCCAGTCCCCTGTCTTCTACTCAGTCCCGCCCCCTGTCCCCTTCAGAGCCAGCCGTTGGTGGAGAAGTCCAGTCTAAGCTGCTGGGATTCGGCCTCTGAGAGCGGTTGAAGAGGAGAGCGACAGGTGCCACCGTGGTAACCAAACCACTCCATCGCCTGCTTGAGAGCGGGAACGCCAAACTTCCTGGTCACCTAGCAACAACAAAGAGAGGAGTGGATGGGGGGGTTATTTAGGGCTATGTAGGTTCATTCAAAGCTGTGCTGGACTCCATGTCAACTCTTATGTAGGGTTACATAGGGTTTATGTAGCTTGACTTACAGCAGTGTTGGGCTCTATGTCAACTCTTATGTAGGGTTACATAGGGTTTATGTAGCTTGACTTACAGCAGTGTTGGGCTCTATGTCAACTCTTATGTAGGGTTACATAGGGTTTATGTAGCTTGACTTACAGCAGTGTTGGGCTCTATGAGGCGCTGCTGCAGAGCACTGGCTTCTTCCCACCGTCCCGACACACACAGCTGCTCCAGCTCACACACCTCACGCCCCAGCACGTTGGCAAGCGCACACACACCGCCCACACAACCTGCAACACACACACTCCTTATAGGACACATCACTACACTATATTACTGCTCCTTATAGGACACATCACTACACTATATTACTGCTCCTTATAGGACACATCACTACACTATATTACTGCTCCTTATAGGACACATCACTACACTTACTGGACACTATATTACTGCTAGGGACACATCACTACACTATATTACTGCTCCTTATAGGACACATCACTACACTATATTACTGCTCCTTATAGGACACATCACTACACTCTGTACTATATTACTGCTCCTTATAGGACACATCACTACACTATATTACTGCTCCTTATAGGACACATCACTACACTATATTACTGCTCCTTATAGGACACATCACTACACTCTGTACTATATTACTGCTCCTTATAGGACACATCACTACACTATATTACTGCTCCTTATAGGACACATCACTGTACTATATTACTGCTCCTTATAGGACACATCACTGTACTATATTACTGCTCCTTATAGGACACATCACTGCACTATATTACTGCTCCTTATAGGACACATCACTGCACTATATTACTGCTCCTTATAGGACACATCACTACACTCTGTACTATATTACTGCTCCTTATAGGACACATCACTGTACTATATTACTGCTCCTTATAGGACACAT
Source organism: Oncorhynchus nerka (assembly GCF_034236695.1). Lineage (NCBI taxonomy): Eukaryota > Metazoa > Chordata > Actinopteri > Salmoniformes > Salmonidae > Oncorhynchus > Oncorhynchus nerka. Next base: position 21,302,991 of record NC_088410.1, on the reverse strand, counting down.
CACTGTACTATATTACTGCTCCTTATAGGACACATCACTGTACTATATTACTGCTCCTTATAGGACACATCACTACACTATATTACTGCTCCTTATAGGACACATCACTACACTATATTACTGCTCCTTATAGAACACATCACTACACTATATTACTGCTCCTTATAGGACACATCACTGCACTATATTACACATCACTGTACTATATTACTGCTCCTTATAGGACACATCACTGTACTATATTACTGCTCCTTATAGGACACATCACTACACTATATTACTGCTCCTTATAGGACACATCACTACACTATATTACTGCTCTTTATAGGACACATCACTACACTATATTACTGCTCCTTATAGGACACATCACTGTACTATATTACTGCTCCTTATAGGACACATCACTGTACTACATTACTGCTCCTTATAGGACACATCACTACACTATATTACTGCTCCTTATAGGACACATCACTGTACTATATTACTGCTCCTTATAGGACACATCACTACACTATATTACTGCTCCTTATAGGACACATCACTGTACTATATTACTGCTCCTTATAGGACACATCACTACACTATATTACTGCTCCTTATAGGACACATCACTGTACTATATTACTGCTCCTTATAGGACACATCACTACACTATATTACTGCTCTTTATAGGACACATCACTACACTATATTACTGCTCTTTATAGGACACATCACTACACTATATTACTGCTCCTTATAGGACACATCACTGTACTATATTACTGCTCCTTATAGGACACATCACTACACTATATTACTGCTCCTTATAGGACACATCACTACACTCTGTACTATATTACTGCTCCTTATAGGACACATCACTACACTATATTACTGCTCCTTATAGGACACATCACTGTACTATATTACTGCTCCTTATAGGACACATCACTGTACTATATTACTGCTCCTTATAGGACACATCACTGTACTATATTACTGCTCTTTATAGGACACATCACTACAATATATTACTGCTCCTTATAGGACACATCACTACACTATATTACTGCTCCTTATAGGACACATCACTGTACTATATTACTGCTCCTTATAGGACATCACTACACTATATTACTGCTCTTTATAGGACACATCACTACACTACTGCTCCTTATAGGACACATCACTACACTATATTACTGCTCATAATAGGACACATCACTACACTATATTACTGCTCCTTATAGGACACATCACTGTACTATATTACCGCTCCTTATAGGACACATGACTGCACTATATTACTGCTCCTTATAGGACACATTACTGTACTATATTACTGCTCCTTATAGGACACATCACTACACTATATTACTGCTCCTTATAGGACACATCACTACACTATATTACTGCTCCTTATAGGACACATCACTGTACTATATTACTGCTCCTTATAGGACATCACTACACTATATTACTGCTCTTTATAGGACACATCACTACACTATATTACTGCTCCTTATAGGACACATCACTACACTATATTACTGCTCATAATAGGACACATCACTACACTATATTACTGCTCCTTATAGGACACATCACTGTACTATATTACTGCTCCTTATAGGACACATGACTGCACTATATTACTGCTCCTTATAGGACACATTACTGTACTATATTACTGCTCCTTATAGGACACATCACTACACTATATTACTGCTCCTTATAGGACACATCACTGTACTATATTACTGCTCCTTATAGGACACATCACTACACTATATTACTGCTCCTTATAGGACATCACTACACTATATTACTGCTCCTTATAGGACACATCACTGTACTATATTACTGCTCCTTATAGGACACATCACTGTACTATATTACTGCTCCTTATAGGACACATGACTGCACTATATTACTGCTCCTTATAGGACACATCACTGTACTATATTACCGCTCCTTATAGGACACATGACTGCACTATATTACTGCTCCTTATAGGACACATCACAAAATGGGACAAACACCAAATTGAGACTCTGCACGCAGAATTCTGCAAAAATATCCTCAGTGTACAACGTAGAACACCAAATAATGCATGCAGAGCAGAATTAGGCCGATACCCACTAATTATCAAAATCCAGAAAAGAGCTGTTAAATTCTATAACCACCTAAAAGGAAGCGATTCCCAAACCTTCCATAACAAAGCCATCACCTACAGAGAGATGAACCTGGAGAAGAGTCCCCTAAGCAAGCTGGTCCTGGGGCTCTGTTCACAAACACACCCCACAGAGCCCCAGGACAGCAGCACAATTAGACCCAACCAAATCATGAGAAAACAAAAAGATAATTACTTGACACATTGGAAAGAATTAACAAAAAAACAGAGCAAACTAGAATGCTATTTGGCCCTACACAGAGAGTACACAGCGGCAGAATACCTGACCACTGTGACTGACCCAAACTTAAGGAAAGCTTTGACTATGTACAGACTCAGTGAGCATAGCCTTGCTATTGAGAAAGAACACCGTAGGCAGACCTGGCTCTCAAGAGAAGACAGGCTATGTGCTCACTGCCCACAAAATGAGGTGGAAACTGAGCTGCACTTCCTAACCTCCTGCCCAATGTATGACCATATGACATATTTCCCTCAGATTACACAGATCCACAGAATTCGAAAACAAATCCAATTTTGATAAACTCCCATATCTACTGGGTGAAATACCACAGTGTGCCATCACAGCAGCAAGATTTGTGTCCTGTTGCCACGAGAAAAGGGCAACCAGTGAAGAACACACACCATTGTAAATACAACCCATATTTATGCTTATTTATTTTATCTTGTGTAAAACACTGTATATATATATATATATATATATATATATAATATGACATTTGTAATGTCTTTATTGTTTTGAAACTTCTATATGTGTAATGTTTACTGTTCATTTTTATTGTTTATTTCACTTTATATATTATCTACCTCACTTGCTTTGGCAATGATAACACATGTTTCCCATGCCAATAATGCCCTTGAATTGAATTGACAGAGAGAGAGAGATAGACAGAGACAGAGAGAGAGAGAGCTCTGTAGGACAGATACTGTATAATACAGAGACAGTATAATCTGACAGAGAGAACGACTCATTAGTCGGAGGTTCATACTCTACATACTCTATTATCTCTATCCCCTAAGGTTTTCATATAGTCATACCTGTCTGCAGTACAAAGTGGGTTGGTTCTAGCTAGCGTAGGAGAGAAGTGATGTTTAGTACCCTACACCCTGTGATGTAACGCTAAGTGATTACCAGAGAGGGAATTGAGATGGTCAATGTCAGTTCCAAGTTCTACGTTTGTGGTTCTTAAATTCTACATTCTATGTCGTAGGTTCTAGATTCTAAGCTATAGGGTCTGTGTGTCAGGTTCTAAGTTCTTACCCACGGAATACGCCGCCATAAGGAACCCAGCGGAACCCGCCAGAACCTGAAAATCCTGCGGCTTCGTTTTGTGAACGATCAGAGCGATCCTGGTGATCTGAGGAACGACAGGAGAAAACCCCAGGGATGTAAAAGGAGAGAAACACAGTGGGATGCGTCCCTATAGGCCCTGGTCAACTGTAGTGCACTATATAGGGAATAGGGTGGCATTTGGGATGCCGACAGCATGTTCTCCACATCAGTCCTCCCTGCTGTCAGGATGAGGACTGTTGTCAGGAGGAGCAGTAGGCCAGTAGTACCAAACAACTCTCATCACTAACTAACTACTGAAAAATAAACAGAGAGAGAGAGAGAGAGAGAGAGAAAATGGAACGAGGAACGAGAGTTGACAGGTGAGAAGAGATACTTCAAAAGAGGAGATGAAGGGAGTTTTCTATGCAATATTCATCCCTCTCTGTTTTTGTTTTATTCTCTTGTCAGTCAAGACATGAACCACCGTTTCCAAATAAACCTGAAATGCTGCGATGTTCAAAGGATGGAAAAAACAGAACGACACACACACACACACAGTGGGAAAACCCACAGGGGAAATCTGAAAACGTTCTGAGCAACCATCAGTCAGTCAAATCACTTGCAACAAGTCAGCACGGTCGGTAACTGATCCATCAATCAATCAATCAATCAAATAAATAAATTGTGTGTGTGTGTGTGTGTGTGTGTGTGAGGACTCACGTCTCCTCCGCTGTCCTTGAGTCCCAGTATGTTAGGGTGTTGGGCCAGTCTCACCACAGCATCAACAGGGAGGTCAAGACCTGTGTTAGCCGGGACACTGTACAGAACTACTGGTACTGGACTACTGTCTGCCACCTGCAGGGGGAGACAGAGAGACAACACCGGGACCAAACACAACCCCCCGGCCCAGACCATAAAATCAGAATAATTATGTATCTATTGAATTCTATTTCTATGGTACAGACTGCATGGGTTCAGAACAGAACACTATGACATATATATTATGACATGTGGTATATATTAAGACATGTGGAATATATTAACCTTTTGTGACTAGGGGGCAGTATTTTCATTTTTGGAAAAATAACGTTCCCGTAGTAAACGGGATATTTTGTCAGGACAAGATGCTAGAATATGCATATAATTGACAGCTTAGGATAGAAAACACTCTAAAGTTTCCAAAACTGTAAAAATATTGTCTGTGAGTATATCAGAACTGATATTGCAGGTGAAAGCCTGAGAAAAAATCCAATCCGGAAGTGCCTCATGTTTTGAAAGCGCTGTGTTCCAATGCGTCCCTATTGAGCAGTGAATGGGCTATCAACCAGATTACTTTTTCTCCGTATTCCCCAAGGTGCCTACAGCATTGTGACGTAGTTTTACGCATTTATGTTGAAGAATACCCGTAAGCGGCTACATTGCGCAAGTGGTCACCTGATGCTCCCAAAGTGATTCTCGCGTAAAATACAGAGGTAGCCATTATTCCAATCGGTCCTACTGAAAAACCAATTGTCCCGGTGGATATATTATCGAATAGATATTTGAAAAACACCTTGAGGGTTGATTATAAACAACGTTTGCCATGTTGCTGTCGATATTATGGAGCTAATTTTGAATATTTTTCGCGTTTTCGTGACTGCAATTTCCCGGCGATTTCTCAGCCTAATGTGAAGAACAAACGGAGCTATTTCGCCTACAAAAATAATATTTTGGGAATTGGCTATCTAACTGGGAGTCTCGTGAGTGAAAACATCTGAAGCTAATCAAAGGTAAAGGATTTAAGTTGATTGCTTTTCTGATTTCCGTGACCAAGTTACATGCTGCTAGCTGGACAAAATGCTATGCTAGGCTATCGATAAACTTACACAAATGCTTGTCTAGCTTTGGCTGTAAAGCATATTTTGAAAATCTGAGATGACAGGGTGATTATCCTCTTGAAGCTATGGGGGCGCTATTTCATTATTGGATAAAAAAAACGTGCCCGTTTTAAGCGCAATATTTTGTCACGAAAAGATGCTCGACTATGCATATAATTGACAGCTTTGGAAAGAAAACACTCTGACGTTTCCAAATCTGCAAAGATATTGTCTGTGAGTGCCCCAGAACTGATGCTACAGGCGAAACCAAGATGAAACTTCAAACCGGAAGTGAGCAACATTTTTGAGGCGCTGTTTTCCATTGTCTCCTTATATGGCTGTGAATGCGCCAGGAACGAGCCTACATTTTCTGCCGTTTCCCCAAGGTCTCTGCGGCATTGTGACGTATTTGTAGGCATATCATTGGAAGATTGGCCATAAGAGACTACATTTACCAGGTGTCCGCCCGGTGACCTTTGTTGAAATTGTTGCGTAATCTTCTGCTGCAAGCATTTTTCCATGGGATTCAGAGGAGAAAGCACACTTCCACTAACGATATATCATCGAAGAGATATGTGAAAAACACCTTGAGGATTGATTCTAAATGACGTTTGCCATGTTTCAGTCGATATTATGGAGTTAATTTGGAAAAAAGTTTTTTTTTTTTTTGGTAGCCAAATGTGATGTACAAAACGGTGCGATTTCTCCTACACAAAGAATCTTTTTGGAAAAACTGAACATTTGCTATCTAACTGAGAGTCTCCTCAATGAAAACATCCAAGTTCTCCAAAGGTAAATGATTTTATTTGAATGCTTTTCTTGTTTTTGTGAAAATGTTGCCCGCTCAATGCTACGCTAGCTATCAATACTGTTACACAAATGCTTGTTTTGCTATGGTTGAAAAGCATATTTAGAAAATCTGAGATGACAGTGTTGTTAACAAAAGGCTAAGCTTGAGAGCTAGCATATTTATTTCATTTCATTTCATTTGCGATTTTCATGAATAGTTAACGTTGTGTTATGCTAATGAGCTTGCGGGGAGAATTACACTCCTGGATACAGTTTTTTTCGTAGCTAAACGTGATGAACAAAACAGAGCGATTTGTCCTAAACAAATAATATTTTTGGAAAAACTGAACATTTGCTATCTAACTGAGAGTCTCCTCATTGAAAACATCTGAAGTTCTTCAAAGGTAAATAATTTTATTTGAATGCTTTTCTTGTTTTTGTGAAAACATTGCATGCTGAATGCTACGCTAAATGCTACGCTAAATGCTATGCTAGCTATCAATAATCTTACACAAATGCTTGTTTTGCTATGGTTGAAAAGCATATTTTGAAAATCTGAGATGACAGTGTTGTTAACAAAAGGCTAAGCTTGAGAACTAGCATATTTATTTCATTTCATTTGCAATTTTCATGAATAGTTAACGTTGCGTTATGGTAATGAGCTTGAGGCTGTATTCACGATCCCGGATCCGGGATGGCTAGAATCAAGAGGTTACAAAAGGCTAAACTGTGTCTCAATATATTTCACTTGTGATTTTCATGAATAGGAATATTTTCGAGGAATATTTATGTCCGTTGGGTTATGCTAATTAGTGTCAGTCGATGATTACGCTCCCGCATGAGGAATGGGGAGTCACTAGAGGTTTTAAGACATATGGTATATATTATATATTAACTTCTTGATACTACCCACACCGCATGCGGGAGCGTAATCATAGCCTCAAACTAATTAGCATATATTATATATTAAGACATGTGGTATATATTATATATTGAGACATGTGGTATATATAGTAGTAGTAGTAGAAGTAGTAGTAGTAAAAGTAGTAGTAGTAGTAGTAGAAGAAGTAGAAGAAGTAGTAGAAGAAGTAAAAGTAGTAGTAGTAGTAGCAGTAGAAGAAGTAGTAGTAGTAGCAGTAGAAGAAGTAGTAGTAGAAGAAGTAAAAGTAGTTGTAGTAGAAGAAGTAAAAGTAGTTGTAGTAGTAGTAGTAGAAGTAGCAGTAGAAGAAGTAGCAGTAGAAGAAGTAGTAGTAGTAGAAGAAGTAGTAGTAGTAGAAGTAGAAGTCGTAGTAGAAGAAGTAGTAAAAGTAGTAGAAGTAGAAGAAGTAGCAGAAGTAAAAGTAGTAGTAGTAGAAGAAGTAGAAGTAGTAGTAGAAGAAGTAGTAGTAGTAGTAAAAGAAGTAGTAGAAGAAGTAGTAGAAGTAGAAGTAGTAGAAGAACTAGTAGTAGTAGAAGTAGTAGAAAAATCAGCTGACCTGTGTGAAGTGGTGAACCAGCGCCCTGCTGTCCATCATGCCCTTGTAGAAGCATGGCGTTACCACGAGAACCAGGTCTGCCCCCGCCCCCGCCATCCTCTCTGTCATCACTACCGTAGCTTTGGTGGCTGAGGGGGGGCAGGGGAGAGAGGGGGAGAAAGGATAAAGACGGAGAGAGTGAGATGGGAGAGAGAGAGGGAGAGAGAGGAGGGAGGGATCAGAAGGAATGAGGGACAGAAAGGAGAAGAAAGGATAAAGACAGAGAGAGAGAGAGAGGAGGGATCAGAAGGAATGAGGGACAGAAAGGAGAAGAAAGGATAAAGACGGAGAGAGTGAGATGGGAGAGAGAGAGAGAGAGTGAGATGGGAGAGAGAGAGAGAGAGAGGGAGAGGAGGGAGGGATCAGAAGGAATGAGGGACAGAAAGGAGAAGAAAGGATAAAGACGGAGAGAGAGAGAGAGAGAGAGAGAGAGAGAGAGAGAGAGATATGGGAGAGAGAGAGAGAGAGAGAGAGAGGGAGGGATCAGAAGGAATGAGGGACAGAAAGAAGAAAGGATAAAGACGGAGAGAGAGAGAGAGAGAGAGAGAGAGAGAGAGAGAGAGAGAGAGATCAGAAGGAATGAGGGACAGAAAGGAGAAGAAAGGATAAAGACGGAGAGAGAGAGAGAGAGAGAGAGGGAGGGAGGGATCAGAAGGAATGAGGGACAGAAAGGAGAAGAAAGGATAAAGACGGAGAGAGAGAGAGAGAGAGAGAGAGAGAGGGAGAGAGAGAGAGAGAGAGAGAGGAGGGAGGGATCAGAAGGAATGAGGGACAGAAAGGAGAAGAAAGGATAAAGACGGAGAGAGAGAGAGAGAAGAGAGAGAGAGAGAGAGGAGAGAGAGAGAGAGAGAGAGAGAGAGAGAGAGGAGGGAGGGATCAGAAGGAATGAGGGACAGAAAGGAGAAGAAAGGATAAAGACGGAGAGAGAGAGAGAGAGAGAGAGAGAGAGAGATGGGAGAGAGAGAGAGAGAGGAGGGAGGGATCAGAAGGAATGAGGGACAGAAAGGAGAAGAAAGGATAAAGACGGAGAGAGAGAGAGAGAGAGAGAGATGGGAGAGATGGGAGAGAGAGAGAGAGGAGGGAGGGATCAGAAGGAATGAGGGACAGATAGGAGAAGAAAGGATATGTTGTTATATTACTGGCTATGTACTGTGTTGTAACATCTCTAGGTAGGCTAAGTGCACCATGTTAATGTCATGTTGTTATATTACTGGCTATGTACTGTGTTGTAACATCTCTAGGTAGGCTAAGTGCACCATGTTAATGTCATGTTGCAACCTATACAACATAGGAAAGTGGCCATCCTTTTCAGTAGTTAACACTGGGGCATTACAGGGGCATGATGTGGTAGCAATGACTATACAGCCCAATAAAATATTGTGTTATTGGGTTTATTGGACAACCATTATCAGCCAATAAAACCGCATGATATTAAAACTCTATAGCTGGGCTGAGAGGTAAAGTATCTCCTGAAATAGTCAAAATCACAGTATTCACACTGCGCACATGAACACATTTTGGCTGTAAAATTTGGTAGCCATCTTTCATATGGTTCCTATAGGTGGTCATCGGTCCGTTACATTAATGAGAGTCACATGGTCTCCTTCTCTGTCACACACACTCACACAGGGCCTTACATTCACATCCGGATCCTGCCATGACCAGCTTGTCTGTGGGCAGTGCCAGTCTGACCCTCCTCACCACCTCTACCCTCTCCTCCTCCGTCAGGTACGGGTACTCTCCATTAGAGCCCTGCACCACCAGACCTGGAACACAGAACACCATCATGTTTGCACCAATCAATCTTATGGCTTGGGGGTAAAAACTGTTGAGAAGCCTTTTTGTCCAAGACTTGCCATGCGGTAGTAGAGAGAACAGTCTATGACTGGGGTGGCTGGGGTCTTTGACCATTTTTAGGGCCTTCCTCTGACACCGCCTGGTGTAGAGGTCGTGGATGGCAGGCAGCTTTGCCCCAGTGATGTACTGGGCTGTTCGCACTACCCTCTGTAGTGCCTTGAGGTCAGAGGCCCAGCATCACTGCCTGGAGGGCAAGGCACTACAGTGGGTTGTGTGTACGGCCCAGTACATCCCTGGGGCAAAGCTGCCTGCCATCTCTACTACCGCATGGCAAGCGGTACCGGAGTGCCAAGTCTAGGACAAAAATTCTTCTCAACAGTTTTTACCTCCAAGCCATAAGACTCCTGAACAGGTAATCAAATGGCTACCTGGACTATCTGCATTGTGTCCCACCACCCGCCAACCCCTCTACGCTACTGCTACTCTCTGTTCATCATATATGCATAGTCACTTTAACCATATATTCATGTACATACTACCTCAATCAGCCTGACAGGTGTCTGTATATAGCCCTGCTACTGTTATTTTCAAATGTCTTTTTACTGTTTACATACCCTACATTATTCATCTCATATGTATACGTATATACTGTACTCTATATCATCTACTGCATCCTTATGTAATACATGTATCACTAGCCACTTTAAACAATGCTACCTTATATAATGTTACTTACCCTACATTATTCATCTCATATGTATACGTATATACTGTACTCTATATCATCTACTGCATCCTTATGTAATACATGTATCACTAGCCACTTTAAACAATGCTACCTTATATAATGTTACTTACCCTACATTATTCATCTCATATGTATACGTATATACTGTACTCTATATCATCTACTGCATCCTTATGTAATACATGTATCACTAGCCACTTTAACTATGCCACTTTGTTTACATACTCATCTCATATGTATATACTGCACTCAATACCATCTACTGTATCTTGCCTATGCCGCTCTGTACCACTCACTTATTCATATATCTTTATGTACATATTCTTTATCCCCTTACACTTGTGTCTATAAGGTAGTAGTTTTGGAATTGTTAGCTAGATTACTTGTTGGTTTTTACTGCATTGTCGGAACTAGAAGCACAAGTATTTCGCTACACTCGGATTAACATCTGCTAACCATGTGTATGTGACAAATAAAATGTGATTTGTTGTTTTATTTCTTTACTTACACACACACATACGTTTTTCGCACTGTTGGTTAGAGCCTGTAAGTAAGCATTTCACTGTAAGGTCTACTACACCTGTTGTATTCGGCGCACGTGACAAATCAACTGTGATTTGATCCAAGACGTGAAAGAACAGCGCCTAGCCCTGAAACGTCAGTATACAGGAAAACGCGACTGACCGTGGGAATCGGCCAGAGAGCACAAAACACCCTCCACTGGGGACTAATACCAATATATTGTACCTTGCCTGCAAACGTGCACCTCTGTGGGACTTTGCCCCTGGGCCTGGCCCCTAACCAAATGAAGTGGCTGACAGTCTATATGACAAACACGAGGCCACCGACACGACCACGGTACTACCTTCAACGCAATATATAGGTTTAATTGTCACAATTAGGCTATAGGCTACTGTTAGGACACTTTCGTGGGGAAACGCAATATTTTTAGACTACATGGACTAATATGCATACAAAATAATTACATGTATGATATTCTGATCATGTCGTCTTCATTTTCATAATTCATTTCGATTTGCAAAGAAGACAATACAACAACTTGAACCAGAATAAACCAGTCAGTCATTGCAGAAAATACTTTGTAAATTGTAATTACCTTTGAAAGGAATCTTTGCATACTTCTGCAGGTTTTCATCCAGTTTCTGATAGTCCACGTCCTCTTTCTGAGTGAACGGCGTGGCTATTGGCGGGTAGATCCCCCCGATGTCCACTCTCTGTCCAGCCGCCACGCTTTGGGTTCGGCTCTGGGTCCTAGTTGGCTTCCACAGCACAGAGGCACCATGTCTACACACTGCTGGACCGACAGTTCGGAGAGTTTTGACACCGAACATTGTGTCAAATGGAACGGCTGTATTTCGGCTGCAGAAGCGGGTGGGTTGACAAGGTACGGTGGCCGACACCAACAGATGTTGCACAGACTATGCCAGCCCAGTTAATATGCAACGACGCTCTCTAAATATTGACAAAAAGTTCAGGGGGTTTGACATTTTCCCAGCTTTGGAAATCAGGTGGCCTTCCTCAGCGAGTCTAGTAATACAGAACGTTACCCATGTTTATTATATGCGCTACAGGGCGAGCTGTGGGCTCCCAAGAATATAGGCCTAAACTCTCCAAAGTTGCCGATCTCTATACACTTTCAGTTCAATATGACTATTCGGACATTCTCATTTGCACATTGAATTAAGACATACCGGTGAATAAAATATTTGCATTTCAGTGGGGTGTAGGACCTAAGCGACTTTCAAGCTGGTTAGGCTGCAGCGCAGGCTTGCTTCAGTTTTAGCAGAGATGAAGAGGTAGGTAAAGAGAGGCCCAACTCGGCGGAAAGTCGGTCTCCCTCCAGCAGGTGACGTTTTTTCGCACACCAAGCAAGGAGTTTTTGTTTTTGTCGGTCAATGAGTGTCGAATTTGGTCAACAACAAACAATGAATGGCTTATGAACCTCACGTGTGCTACGCGAGGTTTATTTGATTGAATAGACATTTTGAAACGCTTAGGTTGTTAGACTGTGCTGATATAAAGTAGCACACGTGACATCACCGCCATTTAGAGAATAACCACTTTATATCGCAGTGGTCTCGAGGTGGCTATGCATATTCATGGTATGAGGCAAGTGGCGTAGAGTCTCTCCATTGAACACAGGCGGTTGACGTCAACAACCATCATCGAATATTCAAATGAGTATTCAAATAATGAGATGTAGCCATCCACTAATCTAAAGAAAGATTAGTATTTTTGATGTTTAGAAAAACAAACCTCAGAAAGTAGGCTACTTACCGATATGAGTGATAATGTTTTTGTTAAATGACCAAATTTCGCATACTATATCCATATGCAAATCATAACGTTTCTTTGGAACCTGGGTGATGTAATGTTATGAGGACAATGGATCATGAATCTATAGAATATGTGATATTACTACAGCTATGACCAGGGCTTCAATCAGTTATAGGTAAAGATGGATAGATTATCATTAATTATTGCTAGCACACATATGTACAATACCGCGGTCTTCTGGAGATTATAGCCGATATATTACAATCATGATATTATGACGACACAAGACAACTCACAAGTGATCCACGTTGAAATCCCAATAGTCCTAATTCACATAATGATATTGCTTCACATCAGATTACTTTGCACAATGTCTTTAAAAATATACATATTATTAATATTATCCTCAAACTATACCAGGTACCGGTTCTAGTTATGCTCTTAGAAAAAGGGGTTATTTGGGGTTCTCTATGGAACTTTTAGGGGTTCCATACATGAAGCAAGCGATATAACCCTTTCTGGTTCTATATAGAACCTTTGTGTAGTCTGGAGGCATAATCACCATTCTGAGCATGGTCTGTGTGTCTGAAAGAGAGCTCTGAGCCAGGCTGTGCCTCTTGCTCCTCAGCGTTCATGATCAGGGAGAGCAGAGTGTTTACTGGAGCCAGGCTGTGCAGAGTGGGAGACAGAGAGAGAGAGGGGGGGGGGGTGAGGGAGATAGGTAGGATAAAGAGATGAAGTGGGAGACAGAAACAGGCAGGGGGAGCAACAGAGTCAGAGAGAGAGAGGGGGGTGGGGGGGGGTGAGGGAGATAGGTAGGATAAAGAGATGCAGAGTGGGAGACAGATATACAGAGTGGGAGACAGAGAGAGAGAGGGGGTCAGAGTGGGAGACAGAGAGAGAGGGTGAGAGAGAGAGAGAGGGGGGGGGGGGGTGAGGGAGATAGGTAGGATAAAGAGATGCAGAGTGGGAGACAGAGAGAGAGAGGGGGTGGGGGGGAGGGGAGATTAGGATAAAGTTCAAAGAGATGAGTGGGAGACAGAGAGAGAGAGGGGAGAGAGGGGGGGGGGGGGGGATAAAGAGATAGGTAGGATAAAGAGATGCAGAGTAGGATAGAAGAGAGAGAGAGGGGGTGGGGGGGGTGAGGGAGATAGGTAGGATAAAGAGATGCAGAGTGGGAGACAGAGAGAGAGAGAAGGGTGGGGGGGGGTGAGGGTAGGTAGATAAAGAGATGCAGAGTGGGAGACAGAGGAGGGTGGGGGGGGGTGAGGGAGATAGGTAGGATAAAGAGATGCAGAGTGGGAGACAGAAGAGAGAGGGTGGGGTGGGGGGGGGTGAGGTGAGAGAGCAGAGGATAAAGAGATGCAGAGTGGGAGACAGAGAGAGAGAGGGGGTGGGGGGGGTGGGGGGGTAGGATGAGGGAGATAGGTAGGATAAAGAGATGCAGAGTGGGAGACAGAGAGAGAGAAGGGGGGTGGGGGGGGGGTGAGGGAGATAGGTAGGATAAAGAGATGCAGAGTGGGAGACAGAGAGAGAGGGTGAGAGAGAGAGAGAGAGAAGGGTGAGAGAGAGATAATAGTTTCATAAAAGCCACATCCGATCCACGACATTCTTCAAAGAGATCAGCAAAGAGGAGAGACAGAGAGAGAGGGGGTGGGGGGGGTGAGGGAGATAGGTAGGATAAAGTTATTTTTGTTTCCATTCCGTCTGCCCAGAAAGTGTTGTTATGGGAATATAACAGATAGACAGACATACCAGTAGGATGACTACGCTGTTTACGTAATTATAAACCCACTGAACAAAAACATAGACATCTTTGGAATGATGTTTTTGTAGGTGCAGTGCAGGTAGTAGCATAGGCTGCTATTTGTCCGTGCGTAAAAACAGATTGAGTTTGGGTGTAGAGTGGAGAACAGCTAGACAGAGTGGGGGGATTGATAAGGAATCTGATCATTATCTTATTATATTCACCACTGGACAATTACTGGGGAAGCAATCTGGAATGGAAACTTCCCGTGTTCTATTTATGTGTCTCAGTACGTTGCCCATTGGCATTCGTAGCCGGCATCTTCGTGCAAAATTGCATTACGTCACTACATAATTCTGGTGAAATCTCTCGCCCACCTTAACAAGGACTTGACTACAGGCGGCCAGCCAGCCACCCGCCCCGTTAGCTGCATGTTGTTGTAGAGTAGAGAAGCATCATCAGCATCAACAACAACAACACCGGGAAATGCAGCTGCTGTAACGGAACTGGTCCCCCACCCACCACCGGCAGATGGAGTGTGAGCGCGCCACCGCCACGTGACTCGGTCGGTTCTCATCTGTAGTGTGGCGGAGAATCTCACTCTGCATCATGGCTGCGGAAGATGTAGCTGCCCGGTCCCGAACCGCCCCCCTCTTCCCCAGGGTACCCTTCTCCCCAGCCCGGCTGCTGTTCCTCTCTCTCCTCTCCCTCTGCCTTATCCCCTCCCCGTCCCTCGCCCTGCTCGGCTTCCGTCCGGAGGAGACCGGGGGAGAGCTGTCCGTGGACGACGGGGTGCTGAAAGCCACGGAGGGAACCCGCTTCATGCTGCGGGTCTACTACGCCTCATCCCCACAGAGGCTCAACCGGACCGCTGGGGCCAGAGCCAACGCCGCTCCCTGGATAGCATTCATCGAGGAGCCGAGGCCGGGGAGAGAGGGGCAGGTCCACCCGAAGCGGAATATGTGCATGGATAAAAACGCCAGGAGCTCGGATATTGAGATCTTGGGCTCTTTCAAGTCCGCTTCGAGTCAGAACTCCGTGTTGGTGGAAGTATTGGCTAAGAACCTGCGCAGGGGAGAGAAGATGAAGTACTATTCGATTTGCGCCTTCGACGGGTCCAAATGGGAGCACTACCGGACCCGGGATTTCTGGGTCGCCGTGGTGGAGCGCGGGGCCGAACCGGACCTCTGGCTTCAAGTGTTAGTATCGGTTCTGTTACTGGCCCTCTCGGCGCTCTTCAGTGGCCTGAACCTCAGTCTGCTGGCGTTGGACCCGGTGGAACTCCAGGTTCTGCAGAACAGCGGCACGGACAAGGAGCAGAAATACGCGAGGAAAATCGAGTCCGTGCGGCGGCACGGTAACTACGTCCTGTGCACTTTGCTGCTGGGCAACGCGCTGATCAACGCGGCGCTCGCAGTGTGGATGTGTCAGATCCTGGGGATGACCTGGTTGTCCACCATTATCTGCGCGTTTGGCATCTTTTTCATTGGGGAGATCCTGCCACACTCTGTTGCGTCGCGGCACGGCCTGGCCATTGCGTCCAAAACCATCTGGGTAACCCGTCTTCTCATGGTTCTCTCCTTCCCCATCTCCTACCCCATCAGTAAACTCCTGGACTTCATCCTCCACCAGGAGATCAGTAACTTTTATACGCGGGAAAAACTCCTTGAGATGCTCCGCGTGACCGACCCGTACCACGACCTGGTTAAAGAGGAGCTCAACATCATACAGGGTGCGCTCGAGCTCCGGACCAAGACCGTAGAAGATGTTCTGACTCCGCTAACCGACTGCTTCATGCTCACCTCGGAAGCGGTGCTAGACTTCAACACCATGTCGGAGATTATGCAGAGCGGCTACACGCGCATCCCGGTGTTCGAAAACTTGCGCTCGAACATTGTGGATATTCTGTTCGTGAAGGACTTGGCGTTCGTTGACCCGGATGACTGTACCCATCTGAAGACCATAACACAGTTCTATAAACACCCCATGCACTGTGTGTTCAACGACACCAAACTGGACGCCATGCTGGAGGAGTTCAAGAAGGGTAAGGAGGGGGGGAAGTAAGATCACCCAAGAAACTCTAGAAAAGATAGTATGATGATTGTGTGTCTCCCCTCTCACTCTCTCTCTATCTTTCCTTTTCTCCCTCCTTCTCTCTGGCTCCATCCCACTCCCCCCTCACTCTCTCTCTATCTTTCCTTTTCTCCCTCCCTCTCTCTGGCTCCATCCCACTCTCCCCTCTCACTCTCTCTCTATCTTTCCTTTTCTCTCTCCCTCTCTCTGGCTCCATCCCACTCCCCCTCTCACTCTCTCTCTATCTTTCCTTTTCTCCCTCCCTCTCTCTGGCTCCATCCCACTCCTCCCCTCACTCTCTCTCTATCTTTCCTTTTCTCCCTCCCTCTCTCTGGCTCCATCCCTCCTCTCTCCCCATCACTCTCTCTCTATCTTTCCTTTTCTCCCTCCCTCTCTCTGGCTCAATCCCACTCCCCCCACTCTCTCTCTTTCTTTTCCTTTTCTCCCTCCTCTCTCTCTGGCTCCATCCCACTCCCCTCCCCTCACTCTCTCTCTATCTTTCCTTTTCTCCCTCCCTCTCTCTGGCTCCATCCCACTCCCCTCTCCTCACTCTCTCTATCTTTCCTTTTCTCCCTCCCTCTCTCTGGCTCAATCCCACTCCCCCTCACTCTTTCTCTTTCTCCCCGTCTCTCTCGCCCCCTCCCCCCTCTCTCTCTTATCTTTCCTTTTCTCCCTCCCTCTCTCTGGCTCCATCCCACTCCCCCTCTCACTCTCTCTCTATCTTTCCTTTTCTCCCTCCCTCTCTCTGGCTCAATCCCACTCCCCCTCACTCTTTCTCTTTCTCCCCGTCTCTCTCGCCCCCTCCCCCTCTCACTCTCTCTCTATCTTTCCTTTTCTCCCTCCCTCTCTCTGGCTCCATCCCACTCCCCCTCTCACTCTCTCTCTATCTTTCCTTTTCTCCCTCCCTCTCTCTGGCCCAATCCCACTCCCCCTCACTCTTTCTCTTTCTCCCCGTCTCTCTCGCCCCCTCCCCCTCTCACTCTCTCTATCTTTCCTTTTCTCCCTCCCTCTCTCTGGCTCCATCCCACTCCCCCTCTCACTCTCTCTCTCTATCTTTCCTTTTCTCCCTCCCTCTCTCTGGCTCAATCCCACTCCCCCTCACTCTTTCTCCCCGTCTCCCCCCCCTTCTCTCTCCCTTCTTGACAGAGTCACTGGTTTAAGCTCCTATTGTTAATTTCCATAGACTACACCAGTTTACATGTCGGGCCAACCAGTGTCAATGTAGTGATATAAAGTAACTTCAGTGAGTTTCTCTCTGTGGAAACAACGGTTGTCTGCTCATAAGAGACGCTGTAGTGTGACTAACAGGGACATCCCATCCCAGTGATAGTCTACTACACAGGGAATAGGGTGCCGTTTGGAATACAGCCTTGGATATAGCCTATTCCTTATGGGCAATTTATGATGATATGGGCAGGTAAGGTGGCTTGGTGGGTGTGTCTCCTGTTGACCAATAGCAGGTAGCCATGTGGTCTGTGTCTGTTGATGGGGGAAGAAGGCAGTGTCAGCGTTTCTCATGTTGTTGCATGCAGCGGCTGTGCTAGAGGAACACATGAAGGACACCTTCAATAGATGTATGTGTTTACACTGTCTCGACCCGTATTCATAAAGCATCTCAGAGAAGTAGTGCTGGTCTTGGGTCAGTTTCTCCTTTTAGATCACATAATGAATTAGATCACATGGACAAGAGGGACCTGATCCTAGATCAGCAGT
>NC_088410.1:21275004-21282504 GCF_034236695.1 Oncorhynchus nerka | reverse complement strand
GGATGTGTGTTAGGTGTTGACTGTGTTACATAATGGCTGATGATGTAATCTTCAGCTGCTGGTGTCTGCAGTGCAGTCTCTCTCTCACTCTTCCTCTCTCTCTGTCCCCTCCCTCTCTCTACAGGGGGAGCCCTGAGCAGTCTCTGTACAACTCAATCACCCTGCACGCCCCCTCCAACCCCTACCTCCCGTCTATTCTCCTCCTCCCTCTTCTTCTCCTCTCCTCACTCATTCACAAACAAACACAATGAACCAGCCTCCCATTCCTTCCATCTAAATCACCATCTCACAGAACCTTTAACATCAACAAACAGTAGCAGAAATAGACCATATCTAACTAACAAATCAACTAGACTGTTTATCTTAAACGATTCCCCATTTACTCTGGCTGTGTCTCTAATAATACCCCCTGTTACCATGGAGATTACCCCTCCCCCATTTGTGCATCCCAAATGGCACCCAGTTTGATTGTTTCCCTCTCGTTCTCTGTGGGCCCTGGTGCACTAAATAGGAAATCGGGTGCAGCTGTGCATCATCCCTCTGCTGGGAAGATTGGCGTCACTAGGGCCTCCTGGGTATTGGTGTGTCACTGGGCGATGACCCAGGAGTGTGTATTCTCTAGAAACCAAACGGAAGCACACTGAACAAAACGGGGAGGGTTCTTTTTTCCGTTTCCAAATGTTGTGCAATGAGTTGCTACGGTGTGCTCTAATGAATACACCCCTGTTGTGTTTCTACTAGATCGCTTACTGCTTTGTAGATGTAGTCTGTGTGTTTGTGTTTCAGTGACACTCTGATCCAGAGAGACTTACAGTTAGTGAGTCATTTAGCAGACACTCTGATCCAGAGACTTAGTGAGTCATTTAGCAGACACTCTGATCCAGAGAGACTTACAGTTAGTGAGTCATTTAGCAGACACTCTGATCCAGAGAGACTTACAGTTAGTGAGTCATTTAGCAGACGCTCTGATCCAGAGAGACTTACAGTTAGTGAGTCATTTAGCAGACGCTCTGATCCAGAGAGACTTACAGTTAGTGAGTCATTTAGCAGACACTCTGATCCAGAGAGACTTACAGTTAGTGAGTCATTTAGCAGACGCTCTGATCCAGAGAGACTTACAGTTAGTGAGTCATTTGAGTCAGACACTCTGATCCAGAGAGACTTACAGTTAGTGAGTCAGAGATCCAGAGAGACTTACAGTTAGTGAGTCATTTAGCAGACACTCTGATCCAGAGAGACTTACAGTTAGTGAGTCATTTAGCAGACACTCTGATCCAGAGAGACTTACAGTTAGTGAGTCATTTAGCAGACACTCTGATCCAGAGAGACTTACAGTTAGTGAGTCATTTAGCAGACACTCTGATCCAGAGAGACTTACAGTTAGTGAGTCATTTAGCAGACACTCTGATCCAGAGAGACTTACAGTTAGTGAGTCATTTAGCAGACACTCTGATCCAGAGAGACTTACAGTTAGTGAGTCATTTAGCAGACGCTTACTTAGTGAGTCATTTAGCAGAGAGACTTACAGTTAGTGAGTCATTTAGCAGACACTCTGATCCAGAGAGACTTACAGTTAGTGAGTCATTTAGCAGACACTCTGATCCAGAGAGACTTACAGTTAGTGAGTCATTTAGCAGACACTCTGATTACCATTTAGAAGAGAGACTTACAGTTAGTGAGTCATTTAGCAGACACTCTGATCCAGAGAGACTTACAGTTAGTGAGTCATTTAGCAGACACTTAATCCAGAGACCTCAGTTAGTGAGTCATTTAGCAGACACTCTGATCCAGAGAGACTTACAGTTAGTGAGTCATTTAGCAGACACTCTGATCCAGAGAGACTTACAGTTAGTGAGTCATTTAGCAGACACTCTTCCAGAGAGACTGAGTTAGTGAGTCATTTAGCAGACACTCTGATCCAGAGAGACTTACAGTTAGTGAGTCATTTAGCAGACACTCTAATCCAGAGAGACTTACAGTTAGTGAGTCATTTAGCAGACACTCTAATCCAGAGAGACTTACAGTTAGTGAGTCATTTAGCAGACACTCTGATCCAGAGAGACTTACAGTTAGTGAGTCATTTAGCAGACACTCTGATCCAGAGAGACTTACAGTTAGTGAGTCATTTAGCAGACACTCTAATCCAGAGAGACTTACAGTTAGTGAGTCATTTAGCAGACACTCTAATCCAGAGAGACTTACAGTTAGTGAGTCATTTAGCAGACACTCTGATCCAGAGAGACTTACAGTTAGTGAGTCATTTAGCAGACACTCTGATCCAGAGAGACTTACAGTTAGTGAGTCATTTAGCAGACACTCTGATCCAGAGAGACTTACAGTTAGTGAGTCATTTAGCAGACACTCTGATCCAGAGAGACTTACAGTTAGTGAGTCATTTAGCACTCTGATCCAGAGACTTACAGTTAGTGAGTCATTTAGCAGACACTCTGATCCAGAGAGACTTACAGTTAGTGAGTCATTTAGCAGACACTCTGACAGAGAGACTTACAGAGAGACTTACCAGTTTAGTGAGTCATTTAGCAGACACTCTGATCCAGAGAGACTTACAGTTAGTGAGTCATTTAGCAGACACTCTGATCCAGAGACAGAGACTCTACAGTTAGTGTGAGTCATTTAGCAGACACTCTCCAGAGAGACTTACAGTTAGTGAGTCATTTAGCAGACTCTATCAGTTACAGTTAAGTGAGTCATTTAGCAGACACTCTGATCCAGAGACTTACAGTTAGTGAGTCATTTAGCAGACACTCTGATCCAGAGAGACTTACAGTTAGTGAGTCATTTAGCAGACACTCTGATCCAGAGAGACTTACAGTTAGTGAGTCATTTAGCAGACACTCTGATCCAGAGAGACTTACAGTTAGTGAGTCATTTAGCAGACGCTCTGATCCAGAGAGACTTACAGTTAGTGAGTCATTTAGCAGACACTCTGATCCAGAGAGACTTACAGTTAGTGTGTTCATCTTATGATAGCTAGGTGAGACAACCACATCACAGTCATAGTAAGTACATTTTCCCTCAACAAAGTATTTATCAGCAGTGTTAGTAGGAAAAGACAAGTGCCTTTGTTCGTTTATTTATCTCCGCAGGAACATGTCAAGGGAGTTCTGTTGTCTCCATCAATTGGTTTTCCTCTCTTGCTATTCCCCTTAGCTCAGACCCCCTTCACGTAGTTAGATCCCTTTACACAGCCAGAATAAATACATTTAAATACATACATGCTTTTGTATACTAAAAAATGACATTGTTTTATGTTGGAGTTTCACCTCCCACATAATCTATCCCCTCCATGTTTGTTAGCTAAGTCCCACAGGTTAGGGTAGTATTATGATGTCATATCCTGTCTCTCTCCAGGCAAGTCCCACCTGGCCATCGTCCAGCGGGTCAACAACGAGGGTGAGGGTGACCCCTTTTATGAGGTCATGGGCATCGTGACCCTGGAGGACGTTATAGAGGAGATCATCAAGTCAGAGATACTGGACGAGACTGACCTCTACAGTACGTACACACACGCACACACACACACACGCACGCACACACACACACACACACAATACTGCTGATTCTCAGTGTGTGTGTGTGTGTGTCGGTGTGTGTGTGCACCTGCATGTGCGTCCATCCATGTGTGTGTCTCACCCTACATCTGATAACCTCTAAGTGTTGTGTCTCCCTCTACAGCTGATAACCTCTCTAAGTGTTGTGTCTCCCTCTACAGCTGATAACCTCTCTAAGTGTTGTCTCCTCTACAGCTGATAACCTCTCTAAGTGTTGTCTCCCTCTACAGCTGATAACTTCTAAGTGTCTCCTCTACATCTGATATCCTCTCTAAGTGTTGTCTCTACAGCTGATAACCTCTCTCCAAGTGTCTCATCTACAGCTGATATCCTCTCTAAGTGTTGTCTCCCTATACAGCTGATAACCTCTCTCTAAGTGTCTTCCTCTACAGCTGATAACTTCTCTTTAAGTGTCTCCCTCTACAGCTGATAACCTCTCTAAGTGGTGTCTCCCTCTACAGGTGATAACCTCTCTAAGTGTTGTGTCTCCCTCTACAGCTGATAACCTCTCTAAGGGTTGTGTCTCCCTCTACAGCTGATAACCTCTCTAAGTGTTGTCTCCTCTACAGCTGATAACCTCTCTAAGTGTTGTCTCCCTCTACAGCTGATAACCTCTCTTTAAGTGTCTCCCTCTACAGCTGATAACCTCTTTAAGTGTCTCCCTCTACAGCTGATAACCTCTTTAAGTGTCTTCCTCTACAGCTGATAACCATTCTAAGTGTCTTCCTCTACAGCTGATAACCTCTTTAAGTGTCTCCCTCTACAGCTGATAACCTCTCTAAGTGTTGTCTTCCTCTACAGCTGATAACCATTCTAAGTGTCTCCCTCTACAGCTGATAACCGTACTAAGCGTCGTGTTTCTCACCATGAGAGGAAGCAGCAGGATTTCTCCATCTTTAAGCTGTCGGAGAACGAGATGAAGGTGAAGATCTCTCCCCAGCTCCTCCTCGCCACGCACCGCTTCCTCTCCACAGGTAGGCCCACTGTGATGTCACTTCCTGTCCACTGTGAGGTCACTTCCTGAGTGTTAAATAATGAAATATATCATCTCTGTGGAAGTAAGTTGTTCTCAATTTGAGGCCTGGTAAAAAACAACCCATTGAATAGTAAAGAATGTTTACCAGTTATTACAAATAACCTTTTTCTTATTACTTTTCCACTGACTCTCTCATGTCTTCCTCTCTATCCCTCTTTCATCTCTCCCCTTTTACTATCCTCTCCTCCTACCTCTTCTATCCCTCTTTCATCTCTCCCCTTTTACTATCCTCTCCTCCTACCTCTTCTATCCCTCTTTCATCTCTCCCCTTTTACTATCCTCTCCTCCTACCTCTTCTATCCCTCTTTCATCTCTCCCCTTTTACTATCCTCTCCTCCTACCTCTTCTATTCCTCTTTCATCTCTCCCCTTTTACTATCCTCTTCTCCTACCTCTTCTATCCCTCTTTCATCTCTCCCCTTTTACTATCCTCTCCTCCTACCTCTTCTATTCCTCACTCTCTCTCTTTCCCTCCCTCCCTCCCTCCCTCCCTCCCTCCCTCCCCCCTCCCTCCCCACCTCCTGTAGAGGTGGAGCCCTTCAAGCCAGCCCACCTATCAGAGAAGATCTTACTGCGTCTCATTAAACACCCCAGTGTGGTCCAGGAGCTGAGCTACGATGACAAGAACAAACTGGCTCCACAGCACTTCCTGTTTCAGAGAAACAAACCTGTTGACTACTTCATCCTGTTACTACAGGTACAAACGCCCGCAATAATTGTCCCTTAGCGATAAATCAAATTGATTTGATGTATGTTATTGATAGGAGAGTAGAGAACCGACAGGACAGTGAGGAGATAAGTGTGTCGAAGAAGAGAAGGATTCGATCCCACACAGAGAGACACCGAGTGGACAAAACATTAGGAACACCTAATATTGAGTTACACCTCCTTTTGCCCTCAGAACAGCCTCAATTCATCGAGACCTGTACGAGATGTCGAAAGCGTTCCACAGGGATGCTGGTCCATGTTGACTCTAGTGCTTCCCACAGTTGTGTCATGTTGGCTGGATGTCCTTTGGGTGGTGGAACAGTCTTGATTACACACCGGAACTGTTGAGTGTGAAAAACCCAGCAGCGTTGCAGTTCTTGACTTACTCAAACCGGTGCGCCTGGCGCCTACTGTACTACCCGTTCAAAGGCACTTAAATATTCTGTCTTGCCCATTCACCCTCTGAACGGCACACACACACAGTCCATGTCTCAATTGTCTCAAGGCTTAAAAATCCTTCTTTAACCCGTCTCCTCCCCTTCATCTACACTGATTGAAGTGGATTTAATAAGGGAAATCAATAAGGGATCATAGCTTTCATCTCGATTCACCTGGTCAGTCTGTCATGGAAAGAGTTTTATATATAGCTTGGAATATCTAGAATATGGCTTAGACACAAATCAGGGAACTTGACCATTTCTCTGTCCTGTGTGTCCAGGGTCGTGTGGAGGTGGAGTTTGGTAAAGAGGCTCTGAGGTTTGAGAACGGAGCGTTCGCCTACTACGGGGTGCCTGCCATCATGCCCACAGGTAACTGGCTCATCACTCACTCACTCACTCACTCACTCACTCACTCACTCACTCACTCACTCACTCACAAACATTAACACATG
The DNA here is from genome assembly GCF_034236695.1 of Oncorhynchus nerka. Classification (NCBI taxonomy): domain Eukaryota; kingdom Metazoa; phylum Chordata; class Actinopteri; order Salmoniformes; family Salmonidae; genus Oncorhynchus; species Oncorhynchus nerka. The sequence continues at coordinate 21,276,297 of NC_088410.1, read as the reverse complement.
AATATTGAGAAACAGCCTGTGCACATTACAAGCTCAAAGAAAACAAAACGTTTAATGAGAAACATAACAGATTACACTTACATTATCTGGACTGTCCCATTGCATAGACCAGAGAGTGGTAGAACACTATCTCATCCCTGTCTGACTCATTACCATCCTGTACGATTCAGTCCACAGATCCCCCTCCCGTAGCAGTGGTCTGGACCGGTCTGACTCTATGCTGTATGGGGGCAGTCTGGGCCAACTCAACGGAGGGGGGAGCGTCTACCTGCCTGACTACTCTGTTAGGCAGCTTACACACCTGCAGGTCATTAAGGTAGGCCTACCTAGACTACGGTACAGTACAGCCCCGCCCACCTCACGTTACCTGGATACACCTGCTCCAACACCATTTGGGGGACCTTTACTTGGCTCATTGCGCTCTAGCGACTCCATGTGGCAGGCCGGGCGCCTGCAGGCTGACTACGGCCGTCAGTTGAACGGTGTTTCCTTCGACACATTGGCGCTACTGGCTTCCGGGTTAAGTGGGCGAGCGTTAAGGAGCGTGGTTTGGCAGGTCATGTTTTGGAGGACACCTGACTTGTCCTTCGCCTCTACCGAGCCCGTTGGGGAGTTGCAGTGATGAGACAAGATCGTAATTGAATTTGGGAGAGAAAGGAGGTCAAATAAAATAAATTAATAATAAAGGTCCCAAATAGCACACTATTATTTATACAGTGCACTACTTTATACATAGTCCTATGGTCCTTGGTCAAAAGTAGTGCACTTCATAGGAAAAAGTGTGTAATATGTGATGCAACCTAGTAGCTTAGTCAGAGCTGTGGTACAGTACAGCCTCTAACTTCGACCTATGACTATGACCTACGACCTTTCTTTGACCTTCGACTTCTAAACCCCAGATCACCCGTAGCCACTACCAGAACGCCCTGACAGCCACTCTGATGGACAGCTCCCCCCAGACCCCCGACACAGACGCCCGGCCCACAGACGGGAACACTCCCGACCTCCCTGTCCCGGAGCAGAGTGGAGACCACCTCCTCCCCCCCAGAGAGACCCGGCCCAGCTCGGCCAGAACCAGAGGACAGCAGTCCTCCGTCCCACACAGCACCTCTCTGCTCAACGAGAAGAACCGCATCGTCCGTAAGTCAACCATACTGGAGGAGGGAGGTAGAGAGAGAATAGACTTACTCCCTTTGCTTACTCTCCCTACAGGCAGTAAATCAGACGGTCAGAACAGCCCCAGTGACTGTGTATCATAACTGTCCTGTCTCCCCCTACAGGCAGTAAATCAGA
>NC_088410.1:21232504-21270004 GCF_034236695.1 Oncorhynchus nerka | reverse complement strand
ATGTAGATATCATCAGTGCACAGAAGAATATTCACCATGCGCCCTTATAAAGAGCTCATCCATTCCTTCTTCAGGTGGTTTTATGGATGCTGTGTCACTTGTGTTATTTGATAGTGAATGTTTATTACTATTCTCTTCTGTCCTCTTTCCTATCTACTGTCTAACGGGGGAATCCTAACGTTCACTTGAGTGGATTTTCATGCATTGATATCAATGGGAGACTTAAGTGAAAAATCTATTTAGGATTGACCCAGAAGTTGACTTGTCAGAATGGACTATAGTGGTGTAAGGGGTTTAAAAGGACTCGAGACGGTTTGGGGTTTGAATGCCTTACTAAAGAGAAAGTCTTCAATCTGCATGTTTTAGGTACTAGCTGAGCACCATGTAGATCTCTATTCTCTCAGCCCGACTGTTATCACAACTTCCTCAAACGGTGGGTATGAGAACTGACCAGTCACAAGAACGGACCAGTCTCTTCCAAATGATGTATATGAGCAATACTGAAACTCTTCTACACAGTTGTGAACGGGACACATCCAAAAGACGCTACTAATGTAGGATGTGCCATTAGGAAACATCTTGTTGTAGAGAATACATTTCTTATTTGATCTGACAAGCTGTACCGTAAGACCCATGTTTCTCTCTCTCTCTGGGTTAAGACCACGGGTCTCTGCTCTGACTGGGTTTGTGCCGATTCAGGTTTGTGCCACTGCACCACAGTGGGGGGAGAAAGATGGGGGAGGAGAGATGGGGGGGAGGAGATAGAGGAAAGGGAGAGGGATAGAGAGGGGAGGGAGGAGGAGAGGGAGGGGAGGAGAGGCATAGAGGACGGGGGGCTAGAGGGATAGAGGGAGGAGGGGAGGGAGGAGAGGCAGGGATAGGAGAGGAGGGAGGGAGGGGAGGAGAGGAGGGGGGAGGAGGAGAGGCAGAGGGGGGGCTAGAGGAGGGGGGCTAGAGGGGGGGCTAGAGAGGGAGAGGGAGGAGGGGAGGGAGGAGGAGAGGCATAGAGGACGGGGGCTAGAGGGGAGGGAGGGAGGAGAGGAGGGAGGGAGGAGGAGGGGAGGAGGGGCTAGAGGGGAGGGAGGGAGAGGCAGAGGACGGGGGGCTAGGGAGAGGGAGGAGGGAGGGAGGCATAGAGGACGGGGGGGATAGAGGGAGAGGGATAGAGAGAGGAGGAGGGAGGGAGAGGAGAGGCATAGAGGACGGTGGGCTAGAGGGAGAGGGATAGAGAGAGGAGGGAGGAGGAGAGGCATAGAGGACGGGGGCTAGCGGGAGAGGGATAGAGAGAGGAGGGAGGAGGAGAGGCATAGAGGACGGGGGGCTAGCGGGAGAGGGATAGAGAGAGGAGGGAGGAGGAGAGGCATAGAGGACGGGGGCTAGGGGAGAGGGATAGAGAGAGGAGGGAGGAGGAGAGGCATAGAGGACGGGGGCTAGAGGGGATGAGGATAGAGGACGGGGGCGGGGAGGGGAGGGGGAGGAGGAGGCATAGAGGACAGGGGGAGGGAGGAGGAGAGGCTAGAGGGAGAGGGATAGAGGGATAGAGAGAGGAGGGAGGAGGAGAGGCATAGAGGACGGGGGGCTGGGAGAAAAGGGAAATGTGAGGGATGGAGAGAAAGGGTAAAGGGGAGTGATGCTCTGTGGCTCCTGTCATTGGTCAGTGAGGAGGAGAGAAGAGCATCCTTCCTTGGAAAACAGGAAAAAGTGCTGACTCACTATGCTGCATGGGAGTAGAGGCAACAGCCAATCAGAACCCTCATCCTCTTCAGACACAATGGCCCTGTTTTTAACTGGAGTAGGATAAGACTGATTTAAGGTCAGTTTTCTTGTTTTTCACCTCAATGGTTAGGGTTAGGATTTGGGGAGGGGAATCGGATTCTAGATCTGTGCCTGTCAGCAACATCTATATGGAGGTATTTTAACACAATGCATTTTTAAAGTGCTATTTGTCTCAAAAATGGTCCTAAATTGAAATGGATAAATTGGCCAGATGGTCAGGACTGGAGTATGGGGAGAGAGTGGCACCTACACAGAACATAATACAGAGATATAGCTTTTTATAGAAGAGAAATTGATAAATTGGCCAGATGGTCAGGACTGGAGTATGGGGAGAGAGTGGCACCTACACAGAACGTAATACAGAGATATAGCTTTTTATAGAAGAGAAATGGGTATATGAGAGATGTATTGTAGATAGAGTTTATAATGACTTTATGGGTAAATGAACTCTGGGCATTTTAACAGGGGAAAACCCCTTGGATTTTTGAATTTAAAAAATTTACAGAATTAAAAAGAGTCACAAGTTTCAGCTGTCTGATTTTTTTAGTGTTCAGACTTCGAACAATAACGTTTTTGTTTATTCCAGTTGCTGACAGTTATTATGCAGGGCCCGGAGTGGTCTTCTTGTCAGGTTAGGAAAAACTCTGGGCCATAGTTATTACTAACGTCTTAAGGAACATCACCACTGTGGGACTCAGTGGCAAAAATCCCTTGGTGTATTTCTGGAGAATTCCAAGTCAACTCTCATAAAAATTTGCATAGACACAAAATATTATCATTAACAATTTTTAATAGTTGGTGAAGGGATTCGGGGTGTCTGGGATTGTGTCCCCCACAGTGGACCCCAGGAAGAGGCGCTGCTGCTTTCACAACAGGTAATGGGGATCCTAATAAAATACATCTGTGCTCAGTAAATGACCTGCTGGATGTAGATGAACGGTGGCAATTCAACATGGAGAATCTTTTTGGAAATTAAAACAGAAAATGGCGGCTGATATTCTGTGGTCAGAGGCAGTAGGTCGACCAGTCAGCCGACCGGTGCTTTGAACCGTTCGTCGGCCGACCGGTGCTTTGAACCGTTCGTCGGCCGACCGGTGCTTTGAACCGTTCGGCGGCAGTGTTTAGTCTTTTAAAACTACAGTAAAAACAGCCATGTAAACAGGTAGAGGAAAAAGGAGAAATGACATTCAGTTTAGTACACGATTCATCATTTATTATTATGAAATGTACAGACAGGATGGCAATATAACGGCGTGAGGCTGTGTGTTGGAAGACCAACTGTATGTGTACAGTGAACAAAACATCAAAACAAACACATCACTGTTAAAGGCAGAGGTTAACAATCCTTCATAAGCAGCATTATTATGAATAGGAGTCTTAACACCAAGTACATGCCGAACACGGAACCTAACAGACATTTAAGTGGTTCAACTATTACCACAGTAGTGGTATGTGCTTTTCCTATAGGACATATCTGCATATAGCTGCTCAAAGGTTGAGAAAAGGTCATATTTCCTGTTAACGTTTGACCTATAGGCACATGCATGAACTGTAAAGAACCTTTCAAGCCTGTCACATGACATCACAGAGCATTTGATCCACAATGCACCATTTCACACGTTCTAGAATGTTGCGATTGTTAAATGCAACCAGTTCTATAGAAAAGACGTTCAGAAGCGTTGTGGTCATCTGTAGATAGGAGGTCTGGGGGCTCGTATGTAGAATTCATTTTACACAAACTTTTCACTCAACTTCTGGCAATGCTTCACTTTCAAGTGCTCTGAAACATTTTTTTTTTTAAACCAAAGTGCACACAGTCATCTTTTATACATTTTCAAAACCGGAAATGGCACAATAAAATAAATAAAAGGCAACATAACGATCGCCAGAAGAGTGAAATACTTCGACTAGAGGTCTGCGTTCAGATTGTTTAAAGATGTCTCAGTAATCTGAGGAGGAGAGAAGATGGACAGAAACCAGTTATACTGTTGATCATTAACATTGATTGCTGTGAACACTTGTCATATCATCGCTCTTCTAAATTTGACAACCAATAGATGGTTAAAGCACTGCTTATAGAGAAAGGGTGTGTTGTCACAGAAGGGGGTGCTTGACGAGACCACACGTGACAATTAACAGTACTTCCTGTCGTGGACAGGAAGCAGGAAGTAGCTGGATGCGGAGGGAGGGCGGGGCCTTACTGGACCTTGGACACTGTCTCATGGATGGACTCTGCGACATAGTCGATGTTCTTGGAGGTGAGGCCACACATGTTGATACGACCGCTGGCCATCAGGTAGACATGCTTCTCCTTAATCATGTACTGCACCTGCTTAGCTGTAGGGAGGAAGGGGAGGGAGAAAGGAAGGAGAGGGAGAAAGCAAGGAGACAGGAGAGGGAGAAAGAGAGGGAATGTTATTCAAATGTACAGTCAACTGTCTATGTTGATCATGTAATCAATCTGCTTAGCTGTAGACTGTAGGGAGAGAGAGAAAGAGAGGAAAAATATCTAACTTGTAGAATTGTATCTGTGTGTGAGGATCTGTGTGTGAGGATCTGTGTGTGTAGTTGAGCGTGGATGTTTCTGTAACTTACTGGGAAAATTCCATTAAAAACTCAGTCGTCTCCGACAAGCGCCAGTCTCATACTGCCGGAGCATCGTTTCATATTTCAGCAACAACAAAAACGCCCGGTCAAAAAAAAGTGTGATTACAGGCACAGATTATGACCTGTCTGCTAGGAGGTGCCTGGGTACATGTCTGTGTGTCTGGGAAACTCTTACGGTTCAGTCTGGTGAAGCTGAACATGCCGGTCTGCTAGGAGGTGCCTGGGTACATGTCTGTGTGTCTGGGAAACTCTTACGGTTCAGTCTGGTGAAGCTGAACATGCCGGTCTGCTAGGAGGTGCCTGGGTACATGTCTGTGTGTCTGGGAAACTCTTACGGTTCAGTCTGGTGAAGCTGAACATGCCGGTCTGCTAGGAGGTGCCTGGGTACATGTCTGTGTGTCTGGGAAACTCTTACGGTTCAGTCTGGTGAAGCTGAACATGCCGGTCTGCTAGGAGGTGCCTGGGTACATGTCTGTGTGTCTGGGAAACTCTTACGGTTCAGTCTGGTGAAGCTGAACATGCCGGTCTGCTAGGAGGTGCCTGGGTACATGTCTGTGTGTCTGGGAAACTCTTACGGTTCAGTCTGGTGAAGCTGAACATGCCGGTCTGCTAGGAGGTGCCTGGGTACATGTCTGTGTGTCTGGGAAACTCTTACGGTTCAGTCTGGTGAAGCTGAACATGCCGGTCTGCTAGGAGGTGCCTGGGTACATGTCTGTGTGTCTGGGAAACTCTTACGGTTCAGTCTGGTGAAGCTGAACATGCCGGTCTGCTAGGAGGTGCCTGGGTACATGTCTGTGTGTCTGGGAAACTCTTACGGTTCAGTCTGGTGAAGCTGAACATGCCGGTCTGCTAGGAGGTGCCTGGGTACATGTCTGTGTGTCTGGGAAACTCTTACGGTTCAGTCTGGTGAAGCTGAACATGCCGGTCTGCTAGGAGGTGCCTAGGGTACATGTCTGTGTGTCTGGGAAACTCTTACGTTCAGTGAAGCATGTCTGCTAGGAGGTGCCTGGGTACATGTCTGTGTGTCTGGGAAACTCTTACGGTTCAGTCTGGAAGCTGAACATGCTCTGAACCTGGGTATGTCTGTGTCTGGGAAACTCTTAGGTTCAGGTGCCTGAACATGCCGGTCTGCTAGGAGGTGCCTGGGTACATGTCTGTGTGTCTGGGAAACTCTTACGGTTCAGTCTGGTTCAGTGAAGCTGAACATGCCGGTCTGCTAGGAGGTGCCTGGGTACATGTCTGTGTGTCTGGGAAACTCTTACGGTTCAGTCTGAAGCTGAACATGCCGGTCTGCTAGGAGGTGCCTGGGTACATGTCTGTGTGTCTGGGAAACTCTTACGGTTCAGTGAAGCTGAACATGCCGGTCTGCTAGGAGGTGCCTGGGTACATGTCTGTGTGTCTGGGAAACTCTTACGGTTCAGTGAAGCTGAACATGCCGGTCTGCTAGGAGGTGCCTGGGTACATGTCTGTGTGTCTGGGAAACTCTTACGGTTCAGTCTGGTGAAGCTGAACATGCCGGTCTGCTAGGAGGTGCCTGGGTACATGTCTGTGTGTCTGGGAAACTCTTACGGTTCAGTGAAGCTGAACATGCCGGTCTGCTAGGAGGTGCCTGGGTACATGTCTGTGTGTCTGGGAAACTCTTACGGTTCAGTGAAGCTGAACATGCCGGTCTGCTAGGAGGTGCCTGGGTACATGTCTGTGTGTCTGGGAAACTCTTACGGTTCAGTGAAGCTGAACATGCCGGTCTGCTAGGAGGTGCCTGGGTACATGTCTGTGTGTCTGGGAAACTCTTGCTAGGACGGTTCAGTCTGGTGAAGCTGAACATGCCGGTCTGCTAGGAGGTGCCTGGGTACATGTCTGTGTGTCTGGGAAACTCTTACGGTTCAGTCTGGTGAAGCTGAACATGCCGGTCTGCTAGGAGGTGCCTGGGTACATGTCTGTGTGTCTGGGAAACTCTTACGGTTCAGTGAAGCTGAACATGCCGGTCTGCTAGGAGGTGCCTGGGTACATGTCTGTGTGTCTGGGAAACTCTTACGGTTCAGTCTGGTGAAGCTGAACATGCCGGTCTGCTAGGAGGTGCCTGGGTACATGTCTGTGTGTCTGGGAAACTCTTACGGTTCAGTCTGGTGAAGCTGAACATGCCGGTCTGCTAGGAGGTGCCTGGGTACATGTCTGTGTGTCTGGGAAACTCTTACGGTTCAGTGAAGCTGAACATGCCGGTCTGCTAGGAGGTGCCTGGGTACATGTCTGTGTGTCTGGGAAACTCTTACGGTTCAGTCTGGTGAAGCTGAACATGCCGGTCTGCTAGGAGGTGCCTGGGTACATGTCTGTGTGTCTGGGAAACTCTTACGGTTCAGTCTGGTGAAGCTGAACATGCCGGTCTGCTAGGAGGTGCCTGGGTACATGTCTGTGTGTCTGTGTCTGGCTGAAACTCTTACCTGGTTCAGTGAAGAAGCTGAACATGCCGGTCTGCTAGGAGGTGCCTGGGTACATGTCTGTGTGTCTGGGAAACTCTTACGGTTCAGTCCAGTGAAGCTGAACATGCCGGTCTGCTAGGAGGTGCCTGGGTACATGTCTGTGTGTCTGGGAAACTCTTACGGTTCAGTCTGAACATGGTCTGCTAGGAGGTGCCTGGGTACATGTCTGTGTGTCTGGGAAACTCTTACGGTTCAGTGCTGAACATGCCGAGGTGCCTGGGTACATGTGTGTGTCTGGGAAACTGTGTGTCTGGGAAACTCTTACGGTTCAGTCCAGTGAAGCTGAACATGCCGATCTGCTGAGTGATGTGGTCCCAGGTGCCAGGCGTCCCCAGAGCAATGAGCTTAGCCTTCAACTGGTCTCTCATCAACTGAACATGCCACTGGTCAGCCTGGGTATGTCTGTGTTTACATTACCCTTCCTACAGGGGTGCCTGGGTAGTCTGTGTGTCTGGGAAACTCTTAGAGAGAGTGATGGTTATGCCGGTCTCAGCCTGGGTCAGCTGGTCTCTTCATCAACAATACCTGGGTACGGTCAGCCATGGTCTTTACATTACTCTTCCTACAGGGGAGGAGGGAGAAGAGAGAGAGAGAGGTTAGTTCAGCCTTCAACTGGTCTCTCATCAACAATACACGGTCAGCCATGGTCTTTACATTACCCTTCCTACAGGGGCTAGGAGGGAGACATGTCTGTGTGTCTGGAGAGAGAGAACATGATCTGCTGGTTAGTTCAGCCTTCAGCTGGTCTCTCATCAACAATACACGGTCAGCCATGGTCTTTACATTACCCTTCCTACAGGGGAGAACAGGAGGGTCTTTACAGAGGAGAGAGAGAGAGAGAGAGAGGTTAGTTCAGCCTTCAACTGGTCTCTCATCAACAATACACGGTCAGCCATGGTCTTTACATTACCCTTCCTACAGGGGGAGGAGGGAGAAGAGAGAGAGAGAGAGGTTAGTTCAGCCTTCAACTGGTCTCTCATCAACAATACACGGTCAGCCATGGTCTTTACATTACCCTTCCTACAGGGGGAGGAGGGAGAAGAGAGAGAGAGAGAGAGGTTAGTTCAGCCTTCAACTGGTCTCTCATCAACAATACACGGTCAGCCATGGTCTTTACATTACCCTTCCTACAGGGGGAGGAGAGAAGAGAAGAGAGAGAGAGAGGTTAGTTCAGCCTTCAACTGGTCTCTCATCAACAATACACGGTCAGCCATGGTCTTTACATTACCCTTCCTACAGGGGGAGGAGGGAGAAGAGAGAGAGAGATGGTTAGTTCAGCCTTCAGCTGGTCTCTCATCAACAATACACGGTCAGCCATGGTCTTTACATTACCCTGGTCTTTACCCTTCCTACAGGGGGAGGAGGGAGAAGAGAGAGAGAGATGGTTAGTTCAGCCTTCAGCTGGTCTCTCATCAACAATACACGGTCAGCCATGGTCTTTACATTACCCTTCCTACAGGGGGAGGAGGGAGAAGAGAGAGAGAGATGGTTAGTTCAGCCTTCAGCTGGTCTCTCATCAACAATACACGGTCAGCCATGGTCTTTACATTACCCTTCCTACAGGGGGAGGAGGGAGAAGAGAGAGAGAGAGGGATGGTTAGTTCAGCCTTCAGCTGGTCTCATCAACAGGACGTTACCCTTCCTACAGGGGGAGGAGGGAGAAGAGAGAGAGAGTTGGTTAGTTCAGCCTTCAGCTGGTCTCATCAACAGGACGTTACCCTTCCTACAGGGGGAGGAGGGAGAAGAGAGAGAGAGTTGGTTAGTTCAGCCTTCAGCTGGTCTCATCAACAGGACGTTACCCTTCCTACAGGGGGAGGAGGGAGAAGAGAGAGAGAGAGTTGGTTAGTTACCCTTCCTACAGCCACGGGGAGTGGGACAGCTTCAACACTCTATATCACTGATCTGAATGGGAACGGCAGTCTTAGAAAAATCTGCCACCAACAGAACGTGGCTTACAACAATCCCCAATAAGGAAGCACAGTTATTAAAGTCCAACAATCCCCAATAAGGGAGCACAGTTATTAAAGTCCAACAATCCCCAATAAGGAAGCACAGTTATTAAAGTCTAACAATCCCCAATAAGGGAGCACAGTTATTAAAGTCTAACAATCCCCAATAAGGAAGCACAGTTATTAAAGTCCAACAACAATTATTAAAGTCCCCCTAAGGAAGCAAGGTCTAACAGTTATTAAAGTCCAAGCCCCAATCAATCCCAATAAGGAAGCACAGTTATTAAAGTCAACAATCCCCAATAAGGAAGCACAGTTATTAAAGTCTAACAATCCCCAACAAAGCACAGTCCAACAATCCCCAATAAGGAAGCACAGTTATTAAAGTCTAACAATCCCCAATAAGGAAGCACAGTTATTAAAGTCTAACAATCCCCAATAAGGAAGCACAGTTATTAAAGTCCAACAATCCCCAATAAGGAAGCACAGTTATTAAAGTCCAACAATCCCCAATAAGGAAGCACAGTTATTAAAGTCAACAATCCCCAATAAGGAAGCACAGTTATTAAAGTCCAACAATCCCCAATAAGGAAGCACAGTTATTAAAGTCCAACAATCCCCAATAAGGAAGCACAGTTATTAAAGTCCAACAATCCCCAATAAGGAAGCACAGTTATTAAAGTCCAACAATCCCCAATAAGGAAGCAACAATCCCCAATAAGTTATTAAAGTCCAACAATCCCCAATAAGGAAGCACAGTTATTAAAGTCCAACAATCCCCAATAAGGAAGAAGTTATTAAAGTCAACAATTATTAAAGTCCAACAATCCCCAATAAGGAAGCACAGTTATTAAAGTCCAACAATCCCCAATAAGGAAGCACAGTTATTAAAGTCCAACAATCCCCAATAAGGAAGCACAGTTATTAAAGTCCAACAATCCCCAATAAGGAAGCACAGTTATTAAAGTCTAACAATGGAGCAGCTGTCAAAACTTGGACTGTACCATTCAGTGAACTCCTCGGGGTTAACTTAGAATGGAGTGTTGTTGGATTGTACCATTCTGTGAAGAGAATTGGGTTGTTGAGTATAAAGGGTTATATTTTTGACCGTACCATTCTATGAACAGATCGGGGTTGTTGAGTGTGATGGCTACGATGCGCGCCCCCTGGGAGGGAGGGTTGGACCAGGTGGTCCTGACGATCTTCTCCATCTGGGACAGAACACGGGCCAGGTTGTCTTTATCCTGGGCCACTACCGTCAAGTTACCAACACGCTCATCTGGAGGAGGAAGGAACAAAATGGAGGATTAGCGTCAGAGAGGGTGTTTGACTGGCTGAGCGTTTGTGAGACAGAGATGAAAAATGTAAGCAAAAACTGTGGCCATTGGACCACAGCAGCAGACTGTGTGTGTGTGTGTGTGTGTGTGTGTGTGTGTGTGTGTTACATGTTGGTGTCCATGTCTATGTATAATATATGCTATTTAACAGACATTTTTATCCATTTTACGTATGGGTGGTCCCGGGAATTGAACCCACTATCCTGGCGTTACAAGCACCATACTCTACCACCGGAGACACAGAGGACCACGATGCACGTGTCTGTCTATAGACTCACTGTAGAGGCCAAAGTTCTTGGAGAAGGACTGGGCACAGAGCAGCTCAAATCCTTCAGAGACAAAGTAGCGGATGGCCCAGGCATCTTTATCCAGACTGCCTGATGCAAAACCCTGGTAGGCTGAGTCAAAGAACACAAACAGCTTCCTCCTCTGGAGGAGGGAGGAGAAGGAACACAGAGAGAGAGAGAGAGAGGGGGGGAGAAGGAACACAGAGAGAGAGAGAGGAGGGAGGGAGAAGGAACACAGAGAGAGAGAGAGAGAGGGAGGGAGAAGGAACACAGAGAGAGAGAGAGAGAAGGAACACAGAGAGAGAGAGAGGGGGGGGAGAGAAGGAACACAGAGAGAGAGAGAGAGAGAGAGGGGGAGAAGGAACACAGAGAGAGAGGAGGGGGAGAAGGAACACAGAGAGAGAGAGAGAGAGGAGGGGGAGAAGGAACACAGAGAGAGAGAGAGAGAGGGGGGGAGAAGGAACACAGAGAGAGACAGAGAGAGAGAGAGAGAACACAGAGAGAGAGAGGGGGAGAAGGAACACAGAGAGAGAGAGAGGAACACAGAGAGAGAGGAGGGGGAGAAGGAACACAGAGAGAGAGAGAGAGAGAGGAGAGGAATACAGAGAGAGAGAGAAGGAACACAGAGAGAGAGAGAGAGAGGAACACAGAGAGAGGAGGAGGGGGAGAAGGAACACAGAGAGAGAGAGGAACACAGAGAGAGAGAGGAGGAGGGGGAGAAGGAACACAGAGAGAGAGAGAGAGAAGAGACAGAGAGGAGGGGGACACAGAGAGAGAGAGAGAGAGAGAGAGAGAAGGAACACAGAGAGAGAGGGAACACAGAGAAGGAACAGAGAGAGAGAGAGAGAGAGAGAGGAGGGGGAGAAGGAACACAGAGAGAGGAGAAGGAACACAGAGAGAGGGAACAACAGAGAGAGAGAGAGAGAGAGAGAGGAGGGGGAGAAGGAACACAGAGAGAGAGAGAGAGAGGGGGAGAAGGAACACAGAGAGAGAGGAGGAGGAGAAGGAACACAGAGAGAGAGAGGAGGAGGGGGAGAAGGAACACAGAGAGAGAGAGAGAGGGGAGAGAAGGAAGGAACACAGAGAGAGAGAGAGAGGGGGAGAAGGAAAGGAACACAGAGAGAGAGAGAGGAGGGGGAGAAGGAACACAGAGAGAGAGAGAGAGGGGGAGAAGGAACACAGAGAGAGAGAGAGAGGGGGAGAAGGAACACAGAGAGAGAGAGAGGGAGAGGGGGAGGAACACAGAGAGAGAGAGGAGGGAGGAGAGAGAGAGAGGGGGAGAGAACACAGAGAGAGAGAGGAGGGGGAGAAGGAACACAGAGAGAGAGAGAGAGAGAGAGGGAGAGAAGGAACACAGAGAGAGAGGAGGGGAGAAGAGACACAGAGAGAGAGAGAGAGAGGAGAGGAGGGGAGAAGGAACACAGAGAGAGAGAGGGGGAGAAGGAACACAGAGAGAGGAGGGGGAGAAGGAACACAGAGAGAGAGAGAGGAGGGAGAAGGAATACAGAACACAGAGAGAGAGAGAGGAGAGAGAGAGGAGGGGGAGAAGGAACAGAGAGAGAGAGAGGGGGGGAGGAAAGGAACACAGAGAGAGAGAGGAGGAGAGAAGGAACACAGAGAGAGAGAGAGAGGAGGAACACAGAGACACAGAGAGAGAGAGGAACACAGGAGGAGAGGGGGAAGGAACACAGAGAGAGAGAGAGGGGGAGGAAGGAGAGAGAGAGGAACACAGAGAGAGAGAGAGGGGGAGAAGGAACACAGAGAGAGAGAGGAGGGGGAGAAGGAACACAGAGAGAGAGAGAGGGAACACAGAGAGAGAGAGAGGGGGAGAAGGAACACAGAGAGAGAGAGAGGAGGGGGAAGGAACACAGGAACACAGAGAGAGAGAGGAGGGGGAGAAGGAACACAGAGAGAGAGAGGAGGGGGAGAAGGAACACAGAGAGAGAGAGGAGGGGGAGAAGGAACACAGAGAGAGAGAGGAGGGGGAGAAGGAACACAGAGAGAGAGAGAGGGGGAGAAGGAACACAGAGAGAGAGGAGGGGGAGAAGGAACACAGAGAGAGAGGAGGGGGAGAAGGAACACAGAGAGAGGAGGGGGAGAAGGAACACAGAGAGAGAGGAGGGGGAGAGGAACACAGAGAGAGAGGAGGGAGGGAGAAGGAACACAGAGAGAGAGGAGGGAGGAGAAGGAACACAGAGAGAGAGGAGGGGGGAGAAGGAACAGAGAGAAGAGGGAGGAGAAGGAACACAGAGAGAGAGGAGGGAGGAGAAGGAACACAGAGAGAGAGGAGGGGGGAGAAGGAACAGAGAGAAGAGGGAGGAGAAGGAACACAGAGAGAGAATTGAATTGAGAGGGAAGAAAGGAAAAACAAAACATTACCCCAAAATATAAATGAGCCTGATGGATAATGGTTGGGATTATGAGACGTCTGTTCTCCTGGGGAGTATTCATTAGTCTCAGACTGTTGTCACAGAACAGAAACAATTTCATCCAAATAGAAAACGTTTTGCAATGAAAACTAGAGTTTGTATTGAACAGACTCAGGTAGGTCCCTACCCGTTTGGTTCCGTTTGGTTCCTAGTGAATACACTCCTGCTGTCTCCCCTGTCTCACCTTCATGACCTCAGAGATCGTCTTCCATTCGTCAGGTGTGGGGTCTGTCCCCGTGGGGTTGTGGGCACAGGCATGGAGCACAAAGATAGAATGTTCTGGAGCGTTCTGACAAAATAACACACACCCACATCAATTATCAAGGACAGGATTAGGGATGTGCATTTGAAAGAATGTCAAGTAATCTCATGAAAATGATTTTGAGTCGTCAAATGTTAGTGTGAAACGGGGCTGACGGCAAAACAGTTTGCAGGGTGTTATCAGTTGTTCAGATTACTGGTTGTTTTGATACACAACTGAAAACAAAACAGTTTGCAGGGTGTTATCAGTTGTTCAGATTACTGGTTGTTTTGATACACAACTGAAAACAAAACAGTTTGCAGGGTGTTATCAGTTGTTCAGATTACTGGTTGTTTTGATACACAACTGAAAACCAAGCGGAAATATTAACGCAAGACGATCATTCATAGCTTGTTGTAGACTAAATCGTGCATGATGTCGCTCTAACTCAAGTCCCTCCATCCCTGCCCCTCCCTCCATCCCTACTCAATCCTCCATCCCTACTCAACCCTCCATCCCTACTCAACCCTCCATCCCTACACATCCCTACCCCTCCCTCCCTCCCTACACGTCCCTACCCCTCCCTCCATCCCTACATCCCTCCCCCTACCCCTCCCTCCATCCCTACCCCCTACCCCCTCCCTCCATCCCTACACATCCCTACCCCTCCCTCCATCCATCCCTACCCCTCCCTCCATCCCTACCCATCCCTACCCCTCCCTCCATCCCTCCATCCCTACCCCTCCCTCCATCCCCTCCCTCCATCCCTCCATCCATCCCTCCATCCCCAACCCTCCCTCCCTCCATCCATCCATCCCTCCCTCCCTCCCTCCCTCCCTCCATCCCTACACATCCCTACCCCCTCCCTCCATCCCTACCCCTCCCTCCAACCCTCCATCCCTCCCTCCCCTCCCTCCAACCCTCCCTCCCCCTCCCTCCCTCCCTCCCTCCCTCCCTCCCTCCATCCATCCATCCCTCCCTACCTCCATCCCTACCCCTCCCTCCCTCCATCCATCCATCCCTCCCTCCCTCCCCATCCCTCCCCATCCCTCCCTCCCTCCCTCCCCTCCATCCCCTCCATCCCTACCCCCTACATCCCTACCCCCTCCCTCCCTCCCTCCCTCCCTCCCCTCCATCCATCCCTCCCTCCCTACCCCTCCCTCCCTCCCTCCCCTCCCTCCCTCCCTCCCTCACCTCCAGGTCATCCATTATACCGGTCACGTCCAGGCCTTTCTTTTCTCCGTCCCAGTAGTGGTAGGGGCGGATGTCTTTAAACCCAGCATCAGAAAACACTGCATTGTGGTTCTCTATAGGGCGAGAGAAGCAGAAGGAGAAAGAAGATGGTGAGGCGGTGGAGAAGAGGGTATTTATTCAGTATGTTTGTGCTCTTAAAGGGATGATGACTCAATAGAAGTAGAATATGTTGATTGGGCTCTGTGTGTCTGCTGCTGTGTCTGTTATCTTGTTGTCTAAACAGTTCTTATTGGCTCTACGGTTATCTTGTTGTCTAAACAGTCCTTATTGGCCCTACGGTTATCTTGTTGTCTAAACGGTCCTTATTGGCCCTACGGTTATCTTGTTGTCTAAACAGTCCTTATTGGCCCTACGGTTATCTTGTTGTCTAAACAGTCCTTATTGGCTCTACGGTTATCTTGTTGTCTAAACAGTCCTTATTGGCTCTACGGTTATCTTGTTGTCTAAACAGTCCTTATTGGCTCTACGGTTATCTGGTCGTCTAAACAGTCCTTATTGGCTCTACGGTTATCTTGTTGTCTAAACAGTCCTTATTGGCTCTACGGTTATCTGGTTGTCTAAACAGTCCTTATTGGCTCTACGGTTATCTTGTTGTCTAAACAATTCCATTAAATGGCCCTAGTTGGTTATCTTGTTGCCCACTGACCCCAGGTTATTGGCTCTAGACGGGCGTGGCCTTGTTGTCTAAACAGTCCTTATTGGCTCTACGGTCCTATCTTGTTGTCCCAACAGTCCTTATTGGCCTCCCACCTGGTTAAGTTGTCTAAACAGTTCTTTGGGCAGGGCCTAAGGCAGAAGACAGTTGTCTAAACAGTTCTTATTACTCATCCCCCAGGATCTTGTTGTCTAAACAGTCCTTATTGGCATCCCTACGGTTATCTGTGTGTGGGATACAACCACATTCATATTGCCTAGTTACTACTCATCCCCCAGTCTAAACGGTCCTTACTCATCCCCCAGGATGTATCTTGTTGTCTAAACAGTCCTTATTCCCCTACGGTTATCTTGTTGTCTAAACAGTCCTTATTGGCTCATCCCCCAGGTTATCTTGTTGTCTAAACAGTCCTTATCATCCCTCTAGGATGTATCTTGTTGTCTAAACAGTCCTTATTGGCATCCCCCAGGTTATCTTGTTGTCTAAACAGTCCTTATTGGCTCTACGGTTATCTGGTCGTCTAAACAGTCCTTATTGGCTCTACGGTTATCTTGTTGTCTAAACAGTCCTTATTGGCTCTACGGTTATCTGGTCGTCTAAAGCAGTCCTTATTGGCTCTACGGAACCCAGGACTCCCTGGCTAAATCAATTCCATGTAAATGAGTTGGTTGTAGCCCTGCCCACTGACCCCAGGTTGGCGCGGAGACGTAGACGGGCGTGGCCGTGTTGTTGGTGCCGTTGTACCAGCGCCTCAGAAACTCCGCCCCGATCCTCAACGCACCGGTACCTCCCAACGCCTGGACCGCTCCCACCTGGAAAGAGAGAGAAAACGTCAACATTTGGGCAGGGCAAGGCAGAAGACAGTGTGTGTGTGTTTCCCAGTCCTACTACTCATCCCCCAGGATGTGTGTGTGTTTCCCAGTCCTACTACTCATCCCCCAGGATGTGTGTGTGTTTCCCAGTCCTACTACTCATCCCCCAGGATGTGTGTGTGTTTCCCAGTCCTACTACTCATCCCCCAGGATGTGTGTGTGTTTCCCAGTCCTACTACTCATCCCCCAGGATGTGTGTGTGTTTATGTTGACTTCCACCCCACGATGTAGAATTTGAGTTACAGGAAGTAGAATTCCCAAAGGATTCGACTGTGGAACAATTTGAAAGAGATTCACTGAGTCATCCCCCGAGTTAGGATGTTGTTGTTTGAAACTACTTCCATACCAAAGGATGTGTCTTTTTTCCCTGGAAACAATGTTCATCAACTCTTTTAACCTTAGTGCTTAGAAGAGCCCATTATATTTCCACCAACCATTTCATTGGCTTCTTTTTGAAGGCCTCAGGGTCAACTTGAGGGTTGAACTAATGCTGGGAAATGTAGTATTTCCCCCATATTTAACTAAATGTAAGTGATTAAAATATAATAATAACTGAATATTCACATACAGGTTTTGCCCAACTCTGGTATGTGTCTATGTATATACATGTGTCCCTCCCTCCTACCTACCCTCCCGTCCTTGATGGCGGGGCTGTCATCGCCCAGGGCCACCTTGGAGGCAGCAGAGCGGAGCTCAGGGAGACCCAGGATGGGAAGATACTCGTGGTTCAGACTGTTGTCCTCCACTATCATCTGCTCTACCTTCTTCACTACGGGCAGGACCCATGGTAGACAGTCATCTGTACGGTAGGCTGAGGAGAGAGAGAGAGAGGAGACATTATATACTGTATCTAACTATCTAGGCAGGACCCACGGTAGACAGTCATCTGTACGGTAGGCTGAGGAGAGAGAGGAGACATTATATACTGTATCCCCCTATCTGGCAGGACCCAGGTCCTACAGTCATCCCCCAGGATAGGCTGAGGAGAGAGATCCCCCAGGATGACGTTATATACTGTATCTAACTATCCCCCAGGATGTGTGTGTAGACAGTCATCTGTACGGTAGGCTGAGGATGAGTGAGAGAGGAGACATTATATACTGTATCCCCCAGGATGTATCTAGGCAGGACCCACTAGACATCATCTGGATGTGTGGCTTTAGTTGAGAGAGATGAGAATTTGAGTTACTGGAAGTCCAATTTATCAGTGCAATTCAACCACATACAGGTTTTGCCCACGGTAGACAGATTCGACAGTCATCTGAACGGTAGGCTGATTGAATCTGACAGGACACTTAGATACTGTATCTAACTATCTAGGCTTTTCCCATGGTAACAATGTCATCAACTACGGTAACCTGAGTGAGAGAGAAGAGCCCATTATATACTTCCACCAACTATTTATTGGCAGGACCCAGGGTCAACAGTCATCTGTACGGTAGGCTGAGGAAAGAGAGGAGACATTATATACTGTATCTAACTATTAAAATAGGACCCACTGAATATTCACAGTACAGGTTTGTAACATCTGGTAGGCTGAGGTAGATAGAGAGTCCATTATATACTGTATCTAACTATCTAGGCAGGACCACCTTGGTAGACAGTCATCTGTACGGTAGGCTGAGGAGAGAGGCAGAATTCAGAGGTATCAGACATTGTCCTCCATATCACTGTACTACCTCATCTGTACGGTAGGCTGAGGAGAGACCCAGGAGACATTATATACTGATAACTATCTAGGCAGGACTGTTCATCTGTACGGTAGGCTGAGGAGAGAGAGAGGAGACATTATATCTGCTATCTAACTATCTAGGGCAGGACCCATGGTAGACAGTCATCTGTACGGTAGGCTGAGGAGAGAGAGAGAGAGGAGACATTATATACTGTATCTAACTATCTAGGCAGGACCCACGGTAGACAGTCATCTGTACGGTAGGCTGAGGAGAGAGAGAGAGAGACATTATATACTGTATCTAACTATCTAGGCAGGACCCACGGTAGACAGTCATCTGTACGGTAGGCTGAGGAGAGAGAGAGAGAGAGAGACATTATATACTGTATCTAACTATCTAGGCAGGACCCATGGTAGACAGTCATCTGTACGGTAGGCTGAGGAGAGAGAGAGAGGAGACATTATATACTGTATCTAACTATCTAGGCAGGACCCATGGTAGACAGTCATCTGTACGGTAGGCTGAGGAGAGAGAGAGAAGAGACATTATATACTGTATCTAACTATCTAGGCAGGACCCACGGTAGACAGTCATCTGTACACCATCTGTATACAGGGCTTCAGAGTGGCGCAGCGGTCTAAGGCACTCCATCTCAGTGCTAGAGGCGTCACTACAGACCCTGGTTCGATTCCAGGCTGTATCAAAACGGGACATGATTGGGAGTACAATAGAGCGGCACACAACTGGCCCAGCGTCACCCGGGTTTGGGTTTGGCCGTCATTGGAAATAACAATTTGTTCTTAACTGACTTGCCCAGTTAAATAAAAATGTTTTATAATACACACTGTACATGTCTGTCAGCCTGCCTGCGTGGGCAGGACCAATAGCATGCACCAGGCAGTCATTTACTGTAGGCTGGAGAGACAAACAAGCATTACAGAGTACAATAGCCTAGTTATAATGAGCCTATTTAAAAATGTTAATGGTTGATACCAAAACAGCCTTTCATAATGACCACTAGCAGGCTGCAACACAGCCATAGTGCAGCAGTATGTTCACTTCATGCAGTCTGCTGTCACACCCTGCTCTGCTGGAGGTCACCCTGGCCTGAAGAATAAGTGTGTGTGTGTGTGTGTGTGTGTGTGTGTGTGTGTGTGTGTGTGTGTGTGTGTGTGTGTATGGGCACAATCCTGTACATGTGACTTCCGAAGAGCTTCATTTCCCTCTCTAAGGAATGCCTTTCAATGTCTCTCCTTTCCTGTCCAGGCCAGTGCCCTCTACCATTGAGGGTCAAATTACAGCCGTTGATATTCAGTTACCAAAGTTCACAACAAATAGCTAGACTAGCTGGCTGGCCTACACCAGGCCCTGGTCTAGTCTAAGGGGAAACTACAGACATGTAGGCTAGCTGGCTGGCCTACACCAGGCCCTGGTCTAGTCTAAGGGGAAACTACAGACATGTAGGCTAGCTGGCTGGCCTACACTAGGCCCTGGTCTAGTCTAAGGGGAAACTACAGACATGTAGACTAGCGGGTTAGAAGCTACTTTTCTTTGTTGTTTCCCCCCCTTCCTGCAGTTCATTAATATACCAAATACTGATTCATCAAGGTCACAAAACAAGCCCAACTAGTTTTTTTTATAACAGTTCCTCAACACACCCTGTTTCTACTAGCATCAGTCTCTCACTGCCAACAACAACCAGTCGATATTTTCCCAGTCCTGTGTGGTGTTATGAGGCCCTTGGCTCTGGGTTCTGTAGATACTACTGAGGGAGTACGACCGGAAGTGACTTTCCCCAGCAGGTTGAGCTAACCCCATCCCTTTCCCTAGCAGGTTGAGCTAACCCCATCCCTTTTCCCTAGCAGGTTGAGCTAACCCCATCCCCTTTCCCTAGCAGGTTGAGCTAACCCCATCCCATTCCCTAGCAGGTTGAGCTAACCCCATCCCTTTTCCCTAGCAGGTTGAGCTAACCCCATCCCTTTTCCCTAGCAGGTTGAGCTAACCCCATCCCTTTTCCCTAGCAGGTTGAGCTTAACCCCATCCCTTTTCCCTAGCAGGTTGAGCTAACCCCCTTTTCCCTATCCCTTTTCCCTAGCAGGTTGAGCTAACCCCATCCCTTTTCCCCAGCAGGTTGAGCTAACCCCATCCCTTTTCCCTAGCAGGTTGAGCTAACCCATCCCTTTTCCCTAGCAGGTTGAGCTAACCCCATCCCTTTTCCCTAGCAGGTTGAGCTAACCCCATCCCTTTTCCCTAGCAGGTTGAGCTAACCCCATCCCTTTTCCCTAGCAGGTTGAGCTAACCCCATCCCTTTTCCCTAGCAGGTTGAGCTAACCCCATCCCTTTTCCCTAGCAGGTTGAGCTAACCCCATCCCCTTTCCCTAGCAGGTTGAGCTAACCCCATCCCTTTCCCTAGCAGGTTGAGCTAACCCCATCCCTTTTCCCTAGCAGGTTGAGCTAACCCCATCCCTTTTCCCTAGCATCCCCTTTCCCTAGCAGGTTGAGCTAACCCCCTTTTCCCTAGCAGGTTGAGCTAACCCCATCCCTTTCCCTAGCAGGTTGAGCTAACCCCATCCCTTTTCCCTAGCAGGTTGAGCTAACCCCATCCCTTTTCCCTAGCAGGTTGAGCTAACCCCATCCCTTTTCCCTAGCAGGTTGAGCTAACCCCATCCCTTTTCCCTAGCAGGTTGAGCTAACCCCATCCCTTTTCCCTAGCAGGTTGAGCTAACCCCATCCCTTTCCCTAGCAGGTTGAGCTAACCCCATCCCTTTTCCCTAGCAGGTTGAGCTAACCCCATCCCATTTCCCTAGCAGGTTGAGCTAACCCCATCCCTTTTCCCTAGCAGGTTGAGCTAACCCCATCCCTTTTCCCTAGCAGGTTGAGCTAACCCCATCCCATTTCCCCTAGCAGGTTGAGCTAACCCCATCCCTTTTCCCTAGCAGGTTGAGCTAACCCCATCCCTTTTCCCTAGCAGGTTGAGCTAACCCCATCCCATTTCCCTAGCAGGTTGAGCTAACCCCATCCCTTTTCCCTAGCAGGTTGAGCTAACCCCATCCCTTTCCCTAGCAGGTTGAGCTAACCCCATCCCTTTCCCTAGCAGGTTGAGCTAACCCCATCCCTTTTCCCTAGCAGGTTGAGCTAACCCCATCCCATTTCCCTAGCAGGTTGAGCTAACCCCATCCCTTTTCCCTAGCAGGTTGAGCTAACCCCATCCCATTTCCCTAGCAGGTTGAGCTAACCCCATCCCTTTTCCCTAGCAGGTTGAGCTAACCCCATCCCTTTTCCCTAGCAGGTTGAGCTAACCCCATCCCTTTTCCCTAGCAGGTTGAGCTAACCCCATCCCTTTTCCCTAGCAGGTTGAGCTAACCCCATCCCTTTTCCCTAGCAGGTTGAGCTAACCCCATCCCTTTCCCTAGCAGGTTGAGCTAACCCCATCCCCTTCCCTAGCAGGTTGAGCTAACCCCATCCCTTTCCCTAGCAGGTTGAGCTAACCCCATCCCTTTCCCTAGCAGGTTGAGCTAACCCCATCCCTTTTCCCTAGCAGGTTGAGCTAACCCCATCCCTTTTCCCTAGCAGGTTGAGCTAACCCCATCCCTTTCCCTTTTCCCTTTTCCCTAGCAGGTTGAGCTAACCCCATCCCCTTTCCCTAGCAGGTTGAGCTAACCCCATCCCTTTCCCTAGCAGGTTGAGCTAACCCCATCCCTTTTCCCTAGCAGGTTGAGCTAACCCCATCCCTTTCCCTAGCAGGTTGAGCTAACCCCATCCCTTTTCCCTAGCAGGTTGAGCTAACCCCATCCCTTTTCCCTAGCAGGTTGAGCTAACCCCATCCCCTTTCCCTAGCAGGTTGAGCTAACCCCATCCCTTTCCCTAGCAGGTTGAGCTAACCCCATCCCCTTTCCCTAGCAGGTTGAGCTAACCCCATCCCCTTTCCCTAGCAGGTTGAGCTAACCCCATCCTTTTCCCTAGCAGGTTGAGCTAACCCCATCCCCTTTCCCTAGCAGGTTGAGCTAACCCCATCCCTTTTCCCTAGCAGGTTGAGCTAACCCCATCCCTTTCCCTAACAGGTTGAGCTAACCCCATCCCCTTTCCCTAGCAGGTTGAGCTAACCCCATCCCCTTTCCCTAGCAGGTTGAGCTAACCCCATCCCCTTTCCCTAGCAGGTTGAGCTAACCCCATCCCTTTCCCTAGCAGGTTGAGCTAACCCCATCCCTTTTCCCTAGCAGGTTGAGCTAACCCCATCCCCTTTCCCTAGCAGGTTGAGCTAACCCCATCCCCTTTCCCTAGCAGGTTGAGCTAACCCCATCCCCTTTCCCTAGCAGGTTGAGCTAACCCCATCCCTTTTCCCTAACAGGTTGAGCTAACCCCATCCCCTTTCCCTAACAGGTTGAGCTAACCCCATCCCCTTTCCCTAGCAGGTTGAGCTAACCCCATCCCTTTTCCTAACCTTAACCTAAGTCTTCTAACCGGCCACGTACATTTTCCCACTCTGCTGAGTAAATTCTCCTTACCTGCTATGAAAAAGTCCGTTCCAGTCGTAGCTGTACTCCTAGGTTCCCCAACTGGCCGAATTTGTCCCGCAGGCTGTTTCGGGGGGGTGGGGGGGGCTAGCTCCAAATGATTTTGGGAATCTGTTCCAAAGTATTCCCACTCACAATAGTGAGATATGTGATCATATGAAAATACGTGATTATGTTCTAGTCAAATATTATATCTGTTTGGGCTCCTTGCCGTAAATTTGCTGTTATCAAATTACCATCGGCTCAAGAAAAACAATGGTCCCGGTGTAGAATCTAGTTCATAAGTCCTGCTGTTCTCCCTCTAGTCAGAACCATTGTTCACCTGTCTGCGTCTGTCGTTGTGAATTTAACAGAGCGTGGTTTGGGGAACAGGTTGAAACAGTGAGTGAGAAGATACAATCATGTATTCCCTACAGCCTTGGCATTGGAAGACTGATGAATGAAATGGATGACAATATAACCTAGTAGTGAAGTTAGACTGATCTATTCCAAACCCAACACATGCATAACTATCTGTTCTGTACTGCATCCAGCAATCATTTTCTTTCCATCAGCTACAGAGCCCACTGGTCATAGAGATCCAATTCCTAATTCTATGACAATGGTATTCAGACCTTATCTCCAATGTTTAGGAATGACCACAGACCTAGACCTTTTGGAAGGTGTGTCACCCTACGACTGGTGATAAGTTAACCGTTTATAATACACTTCTATTGCGGACTGCCTGATCTGTTCTGTATGGACCGCACGGGTTCTCGTAGAATCAATCATGAGGTCACATTGCTTTCCAGTGTCCACCAAATGTCAAACTCCAGAATGAGCAGCGTTTTAGAAATGCTTTCATGATAGATACAAGCTAGATGCCCCTGTATTAGCAGAAAACTATGGCTGATATATGCGGCAGTCTAATTGCACTTGCTGTCAAACTTCGACTAGTCTGTTAGCCTGCATGCTAACGAGGAAGGTCAAAGCCATGTTAGTTGGCAAGCTTTCTAATGTCATGCTACTCAAACTAGTGCCCGTGGTGCAAGCAGTTTACCCGTCTGTGTTGCACATTCTAAACGTAAGTTAGCATAGCTTGTTGGAGCTTCTCTCTCTTACCTCCGACTCCCAAATTCACCTTCTGCGCGTGAGTGTCCTCTCTGAAATCGGCAGTCAGTTTAAAAACGGCCACTGGAGGGGCTTGAGGTACTTCGGCGAATATAGACATGATTATAACGGGTCCCGGTACAGAGCAGGAGAGAGAGTCGTTCTTGTTCAGTACCTCGCCGGTAGGCTGCAGCGGTGAGACAGGCGATTGAGCTTCACCTTGAACGCGCTACAAGGTACCACTGTGAAGCAGGAAAGAATAACTAAGTACTTCCGGGTCAGAATAAAGAGACAGTGCAAAGCCTAAATGGTCAACAATTGTTTTGTGTGTGTTCTCATATCATTTATTGCACTGTACGTTGTGTTGCATTGAAAGGGGGGTCCATTTTACTCAGACTTCTAGTTTCCAAATCTACAGAGTGTGCACCCAGAGGAGCGCCCTGCCCCTTTCTTGCTAAGTATTGCTTATTCTTTCTGGCGGAACGGAGGTCTACAAGGCAAACTGGAACCAATGTCTGGAACGGGCGTCAACCCAATGACCAATGAGATAGCATGGAATACTGACCGGGGCTGCGAGACAGCCAATGAGAGCCAAGCATCTGAAAGATCAAGGGCTAGTGCAGCTGTATGGCTGTGCACATGGAAATGATTAGGTTGTTTGAATAGGTGATATCAAAGCAACTGGATATCATTTTACATCCTGTATGTTGATATATATTTTAGCTACTGTACTTATCAAACGTATTGTATCTGACATTTTAGGAAAATATCATAATTGTGGCTTTAGTCCCGAGAGCAAATTAGACACTGTCTGCAAGTGACTATACAGGAGATTATGAATAGATTCATAAAGATTCAATTACATCAAAATAAAAAGCATAATGAGTAAACATAGTTCTGAATGTTTGATTACGGGCTATTAAACATATGTAATTACTCTTTGCGCCACTAGATGTCAGCCTTAGCTAGCAAAGCAAGATATGCTGTCATTTTATCCCAGGGTTTCCCAACCCTGTCTTTGCATTTAATAAATATGCAGCTCCAAAAATAGTTTGGTGACCAAGAATATTAACGGTTTACTTTGCAAGCTCACCAGCAACGGGGCATGAAGCAACAATAGGCCTACTGGTCTTTTGGTATGTACAATTAGCTTGAAATTGATCATTTAATTATTAAGCTTGCATTTGGAATATGTTGTTCAAATTCATTATTACATAATCAAAATGTGTTGTAGACAAAATAAACGGGTTGTCTGGTAGCCTCAATAAATAGACACAGACTTGTAGTTGAACAAGTCATTGCATGTATAGATTTTTGTTTACTTGACCTGAAAAATCTTGTGACTGAATTCAACTTGACTGGCTCTTAGAATGTACAACTTTATTTATTTATTTTACCTTTATTTAACTAGGCAAGTCAGTTAAGAACAAATTCTTATTTTCAATGATGGCCTAGGAACAGTGGGTTAACTGCCTGTTCAGGGGCAGAACAACATATTTGTACCTTGTCAGCTCAGGGGTTTGAACTTGCAACTTTCCAGTCACTAGTCCAACACTCTAACCACTAGGCTACTGGCTCTTAGAATGAATAACTTGGACTTGACTGGCTCTTAGAATGAATAACTTGGAATTGACTGGCTCTTAGAATTAATAACTTGGAATTGACTGGCTCTTAGAATGAATAACTTGGACTTGACTGGCTCTTAGAATGAATAACTTGGACTTGACTGGCTCTTAGAATTAATAACTTGGAATTGACTGGCTCTTAGAATGAATAACTTGGAATTGACTGGCTCTTAGAATGAATAACTTGGACTTGACTGGCTCTTAGAATGAATAACTTGGAATTGACTGGCTCTTAACTTGGAATTAATAACTTGACTTGACTGGCTCTTAGAATTTATACTGACTCTGGACTCCACTGATACATTTATACTGACTCTTAGAATTAATAACTTGGACTTGACTGGCTCATTTAGAATGAATAACTACACATCCACTCCCATACATTTATACTGACTCTACACATCCACTCCCATACATTTATACTGACTCTACACACCCACTACCATACATTTATACTGACTCTACACACCCACTCCCATACATTTATACTGACTCTACACATCCACTCCCATACATTTATACTGACTCTACACATCCACTCCCATACATTTATACTGACTCTACACATCCACTCCCATACATTTATACTGACTCTACACATCCACTACCATACATTTATACTGACTCTACACACCCACTACCATACATTTATACTGACTCTACACATCCACTCCCATACATTTATACTGACTCTACACATCCACTCCCATACATTTATACTGACTCTACACATCCACTCCCATACATTTATACTGACTCTACACATCCACTCCCATAGGTGTTTTTTTTTTTCAACGGTTACAGATCCAGTTGCAGGGTGTTCTTACGAATCTTTTTAAAGTGTGCTGCGGAGCTCTGCGAGATTTCTGTGATTTTCTATGATTTTCTGAAATAACACACACTCACTAAACCCTCCGTAAATAACTCAGTTCTTAACGTAAAGACTTAAAACTCAGGATTCTGTAAAGGCATACCCCAATCATGATATGATTTTATTTATAGCTTCCTGTGCCAACCGGAAGTGCCTTAAATGGTGTCACAGTGGCAGTTTCCAAGGGTTAAAAAGGTCAGATCTTTTCAAAACTTCATATGTGTGATTAGGCAACCCCCATAAACTGTACGTCAGTCATTTCTCCCAACAGATGTCAAAGAAAAGCTCTCTCTCACACACACACACACACACACAGAAACACACACAGCAAGGATGGAGTGACAAAGTGCGGTGCTTAAAGACACACAAAGCCTAAAAAGTGGGTTTGGTGTCAATTGGTATCAGTTTGGTGTCAGAATGACATCTAATTGACTGATGGACACTGACTTGCTAGTTGACTTTTGTACATTAGCAATATGTTTAAACGGAGAGGGACCATCACCAAAATGGCATTCTGAAATCAACACAAAAAATGGCATCACCATAGTCTCCAGACTGTGCTGAGTTCAACGAGACGCCCCGCTTGACCGTAGCTCGCTCTGAGTGCAGTGACCTTGAAAAAAAGCAGAACCAAAATGAAGCCTGGCCCTCAATGTCATTTGCTTTTGGGTGACAGTGAGAGAACCGTTAGGGTGAGAAGCACAATTCGACCTCAGGTACGTTCCTAAGGTCCTCCCGATCCGTGCAAGCCTAACCTTGACTGTGTAGCATTAACCCTTAATAGTTAAAAGAAGGTGTTTACTTCAAAGAGTTTGCATTGACTTCTCTCCCCATAGGAATACATTGCCTGCACCTCTAAATTCAACCTGAAGCCTATGTGGGTTATGAATGCCTTATGAACCTGTCTTCTATGACAGTCCATCAGACCACTATGAGGTCTACCTGTGCCAATTCTAAGCTTCCTGGAGCAACCGGAAGTGGTTGAAATCACCTTATCAGTGTTGATCCATACACTGCCTGCAGTTTGATAGACATAGTGCATTCAACCCTGTGTAGATCAGTCAATTCTTAACTTAAAGACTTAAAACTCAGGATTCTGTAAGTGGCTATGTCAATCAAGACATGTGTTTACTTATAGCTTCCTGTGCCAACCGGAAGTGCCTTTAATTGGGTCACACTGTCTGTTTTGAAGGGTTAAAAAGTCACATCTTTCCAAAACTTCATATGTGTGACTAGGTAAACCTCATGAACTGTAAATCAGTCATTTCTCCCAACAGATGTCAAAGAAAAGCTCTAACACACACACACAGCAAGGATGGAGTTAAAAGTGCGGTGCTCAAAGACACAGAGAGCAGGCAATGGCATAAACATAATCTCTAGGCCGTGCCGAGTTCAACGAGATATCCCGCTTGACCGTAGCTCGCTCGGTCTGAGCGCAGCGACCATGAGAAAAGTAGGCCCAAAATTAAGCCTGCCCCACAACGTCATTTGCTTTTGGGTGACAGAGAGAGAACCGTTAGGGTGAGAAGCACAATTCGACCTCTTGTACGTTCCTAAGGTCCTCCCGATCCGTGCAAGCCTAACCTTGACCGTGTGGCATTAACCCTTAATAGTTAAAAGAAGGTGTTTACTTCAAAGAGTTTGCATTGACTTCTCTCCCCATAGGAATACATTGCCTGCACCTAAATTCAACCTAAGCCTATATGGGTTATGAATGCCGTATGAACCTGTCTTTGGTAACAGTCCATCAGGCCAGTATGAGGTCTACCTGTGTTGATTCTAAGCTTCCTGGACCAACCGGAAGTGGTTAAAATCACCCTAAAAGTGTTTTTCCATACCCTGCCTGCAGTTTGATAGACATAGTGCATTCAACCCTGTGTAAATCAGTCAGTTCTTAACGTAAAGACTTAAAACTCAGGATTCTGTAAAAGCATACCCCAATGAGGATATGTGTTGACTTATAGCTTCCTGTGCCAACCGGAAGTGCCATAATTGGTGTCTCAGGGGCTGTTTCGAAGGGTTGAAAAAGTCAGATCTGTCCAAAACTTCATATGTGTGATTAGGCAACCCCCATGAACTGTAAATCAGTCATTTTTCCCATAAAATTTCAAAGGAAAACTAAATCACACAGACACACAACTTGTAAGGAGGGACGTATTGGGGTGCGTAGAGACTGACAGTGCCTGCAATAGTTAGCTTTGTTCGAGCTAAAAAGAACCGTCAGACCTAGAGTTCCGAAACTTTAGAAACCTGTTCTAGACCTCAGGTCGATAGTGCGTGGTGAGTTAGGTGGCTCTAGAACGTTCTCGGACCGAGAAAAAGCCTTGTACATTTGCAATGACTTCAATTCATTTTGACCATTACGAAAATGGCAACATTTAGAAAAGTCTCAGAGACACAAGACTAGGTG
Source organism: Oncorhynchus nerka (assembly GCF_034236695.1). Taxonomy (NCBI): domain Eukaryota; kingdom Metazoa; phylum Chordata; class Actinopteri; order Salmoniformes; family Salmonidae; genus Oncorhynchus; species Oncorhynchus nerka. Next base: position 21,241,938 of record NC_088410.1, on the reverse strand, counting down.
CATTGAAACCGGCTCGGCCCATAGAGACGGACCCCAACGTTTCTGTCCGATAGCTCATTCAAGGACCCCATAGCAAGGCATGGAAAAAGTGGATTTTCAGCACCAATTAGGGTTTTACTCGGGCACCGAAGGACCTATCGAGCCGAAACTCGGGATTCGGGGTCGCCTCACATAGGCCTTCACATAATGTCCGACCTGGACCCGCAGCTAGAACGTAACTATGTGTTTTACGTTTTTATTATGTTTTAAACTAAAGGCGCTGTGAATTATGGGCCTGCTCTGACATATGTGATAGTTGGCTTCTAAATGAGTTGGAAAAAGTGGGTTTGGTGTCAATTGGTATCAGTTTGGTGTCAAAATGACATCTAATTGACTGATGGACACTGACTTGCTAGTTGACTTTTGTACATTTGCAATATGTTTAAACGGAGAGGGACCATCACCAAAATGGCATTCTGAAATCAACACAAAAATGGCATCACCATAGTCTCCAGACTGTGCCAAGTTCAACGAGACGCCCGCTTGACCGTAGCTCGCTCTGAGTGCAGTGACCTTGAAAAAAGCAGAACCAAAATGAGGCCTGGCCCTCAATGTCATTTGCTTTTGGGTGACAGTGAAAGAACTGTTAGGGTGAGAAGCACAATTCGACCTCAGGTACGTTCCTAAGGTCCTCCCGATCCGTGCAAGCCTAACCTTGACCCTGTGGCATTAACCCTTAATAGTTAAAAGAAGGTGTTTACTTCAAACAGTTTGCATTGACTTCTCTCCCCATAGGAATACATTGCCTGCACCTCTAAATTCAACCTGAAGCCTATGTTGGTTATGAATGCCTAATGAACCTGTCTTCTATGACAGTCCATCAGACCACTATGAGGTCTACCTGTGTCGATTCTAAACTTCCTGGAGCAACCTGAAGTGGTTAAATTGACCCAAAAGGTGTTTTGATGTACATAACCTTCAAAGGTGAAAATGACTACATTCAACCCTGTGTAGATCGTAGATCAGTCAATTCTTAACTTAAAGACTTAAAACTCAGGATTCTGTAAGTTTCTATGTCAATCAAGACATGTGTTTACTTATAGCTTCCTGTGCCAACCGGAAGTGCCTTTAATTGGGTCACACTGTCTGTTTTGAAGGGTTAAAAAGTCACATCTTTCCAAAACTTCATATGTGTGACTAGGTAACCCTCCTAAACTGTAAATCAGTCATTTCTCCCAGCAGATGTCAAAGAAAAGCTCTCACACACACACACAGCAAGGATGGAGTGATAAAGTGCGGTGCTCAAAGACACAGAGAGCAGGCAATGGCATAAACATAATCTCTAGGCCGTGCCGAGTTCAACGAGATATCCTGCTTGACCGTAGCTCGCTCGGTCTAAGCGCAGCGACCATTAGAAAAGTAGGCCCAAAATTAAGCCTGCCCCACAACGTCATTTGCTTTTGGGTGACAGAGAGAGAACCGTTAGGGTGAGAAGCACAATTCGACCTCTTGTACGTTCCTAAGGGCCTCCCGATCCGTGCAAGCCTAACCTTGACCGTGTGGCATTAACCCTTAATAGTTAAAAGAAGGTGTTTACTTCAAAGAGTTTGCATTGACTTCTCTCCCCATAGGAATACATTGCCTGCACCCCTAAATTCAACTCTAAGCCTATATGGGTTATGAATGCCGTATGAACCTGTCTTTGGTAACAGTCCATCAGGCCAGTATGAGGTCTACCTGTGTTGATTCTAAGCTTCCTGGACCAACCGGAAGTGGTTAAAATCACCCTAAAAGTGTTTTTCATTTACATTACATTTTACATTTAAGTCATTTAGCAGACGCTCTTATCCAGAGCGACTGGCATTCACCTTATGACATCCAGTGGAACAGTAGTGCATCTAAATCTTTTAAGGGGGGGTGAGAGGGATTACTTTATCCTATCCTAAAAAGAGGTGGGGTTTCAGGTGTCTCAGGTGTCCATACCCTGCCTGCAGTTTGATAGACATAGTGCATTCAACCCTGTGTAAATCAGTCAATTCTTAACGTAAAGACTTAAAACTCAGGATTCTGTAACAGCATACCCCAATGAGGATATGTGTTGACTTATAGCTTCCTGTGCCAACCGGAAGTGCCATAATTGGTGTCTCAGGGGCTGTTTCGAGGGGTTAAAAAAGTCAGATCTGTCCAAAACTTCATATGTGTGATTAGGCAACCCCCATGAACTGTAAATCAGTCATTTTTCCCATAAAATTTCAAAGGAAAACTAAATCACACAGACACACAACTTGTAAGGAGGGACGTATTGGGGTGCGTAGAGACTGACAGTGCCTGCAATAGTTAGCTTTGTTCGAGCTAAAAAAGAACCGTCAGACCTAGAGTTCCGAAACTTTAGAAACCTGTTCTAGACCCCAGGTCGATAGTGCGTGGTGAGTTAGGTGGCTCTAGAACGTTCTCGGACCGAGAAACAGCTTCGTACATTTGCAATGACTTCAATTCATTTTGACCATTACGAAAATGGCGACATTTAGAAATGTCTCAGAGACACAAGACTAGGTGCATTGCGACCGTCTTGGCCCATATAGACAGACCCCAACGTTTTGGTCCGATAGCTCATTCAAGGACCCTGTAGCAAGTCATAGAAAAAAGTTGATTTTCAGCACCAATTAGGGTTTTGCTCGGACACCAAATGACCGATCGAGCCGAAACTTGGGATTCGGGGTCGCCTCAGCTAGGCCTACACGTAACATAAGAAATGGACCCACAGCTAGAACGTAACTATGTGTTTTATGTTTTTTTTTATGGTTTGAACCGAAGGCGTTGTGAATTTTGGGCCAGCTCTGAAGTATGTGATAGTTGGCTACTAAACGAGTTGGAAAAAGTGGGTTTAGTGTCAGTTTGTATCAGTTTGGTGTCAGAATGATATCTAATTGACTGATGGACGGTGACTTGCTGGTGACTCTTGTCCATTTGCAATATGTTTAAACAGTGAGGTACCATCACCAAAAGTGACATTCTGAAATCAACCCTAACGAGCCATTGAGATGAACCAGAATCACTGCCCAGCCATCCCGAGTTCATCGGGCCAGTCAATTTCACATTCCTGCAGGATTTTTATAGCATGACAAATTCGTGATGGTACCTGCCCATTGAACCATATTGCAAATGCACAGTGACTTTGCAAAAGTGAGAAAACATAAACAAATGGACCTTATTTTTATTTTTGGTTTACTAGTTGCACAACAATGCACGTGCATTTGCATGATGAAATCAACACAACAAATGAGTGATGGAAAGGTACAACTATCACTGCTCGACCATCCTGTGTTTCATCAGGCCAGTCAATTTAGCATTTTTGAGCATGTCAAATTTCATATGGTAAATGCCAATTGAACCATATTGCAAATGCACGCGCACTTGCAATATGATTCAACAGTGAAAAAACATCACCAAATGGACATGATGAAATCAACACAACGAGTGATGGAAAGGAACAACTATCACTGCCCGGCCATCCTGTGTTCCCATAGCGGGCATTAATATCAGAATGACCGGTAAATGCATTTACAACCATATTTTTATTTTTGGGTTACCAGTTGCACAACAATGCACGTGCATTTGCAATATGATTCTATAGTGAAAAAACATCACCAAATGGACATGATGAAATCAACACAACGAGTGATGGAAAGGAACAACTATCACTGCCCGGCCATCCTGTGTTCATCAGGCCAGTCAATTTTGCATTTTTGAGCATGTCAAATTCCATATGGTAAATGCCAATTGAACCATATTGCAAATGCACGTGCACTTGCAATATGATTCTATAGTGAAAAAACATCACCAAATGGACATGATGAAATCAACACAACGAGTGATGGAAAGGTACAACTATCACTGCCAGGCCATCCTGTGTTCATCAGGCCAGTCAATTTTGCATTTCTGCAGGATTTTTGAGCATGTCAAATTTCATATGGTAAATGCCAATTGAACCATATTGCAAATGCACGTGCACTTGCAATATGATTGTATAGTGAAAAAACATCACCAAATGGACATGATGAAATCAACACAATGAGTGATGGAAAGGTACAACTATCACTGCCAGGCCATCCTGTGTTCATCAGGCCAGTCAATTTTGCATTCCTGCAGGATTTTTATAGCATGACAAAATCGTGATGGTACATGCCCATTGAACCATATTGCAAATGCACGTGCACTTGCAATATGATTGTATAGTGAAAAAACATCACCAAATGGACATGATGAAATCAACACAATGAGTGATGGAAAGGTACAACTATCACTGCCAGGCCATCCTGTGTTCATCAGGCCAGTCAATTTTGCATTCCTGCAGGATTTTTATAGCATGACAAAATCGTGATGGTACATGCCCATTGAACCATATTGCAAATGCACAGTGCACTTGGACATGATGAAATCAACACAATGATGATGGAAAGGAACAACTATCACTGTGAAAAAGTCAATTTTTGCATTTTTGAGCACAAATTTCATATAAATGCCCATGTTGAAATGCAATTTGCAATCTTTTGGATGTGTGGAAAGGTACAACTTCACTGCTCGGACATCCTGTGTTCATCAACCAGTCAATTTTGCATTTCAGCAGGATTTTTGAAAATGTCAAATTTCTTATGGCATTTGGCCCCCAAAAAAGTGACTTTTGACTTTGACTTTTGACTTCCTATGAAATCATATTGAAAATGGACAAAACATATTCCTTATGCACATGTAAAAAAATATATATATATATGATAATAAAATTGGACAAAAGTATATTCATACAGTTCTTACATGTGTAATTGACAAAAAAATCGAAAGAATTTCGAAAAACGGTCCAGAAAGCACTTTTTTAAGGGGTGATAAGTTTTTGACAAAAATTTCATTTTTTCAAAATTTTGCTTTTGGAGGTTGACTTGGGTTACATATCCAATATGAAAAACCACGGTGGAGCGGATTCGCCACCTGTTGAATTTTTAAAGTGTTACAACTGGCAATTGCCATATGGCATTTGCAATACACTTTGCATGAATCAACGCCGAATTGGGTGGTATTGGACAATGTGTATATGGTTTGTCCGATGCCAATGACTTCCCATTCATTTTTGTCCAATACAGGGGGGTCTTCCCTTACATACATTTATACTGACTCTACACACCCACTCCCATACATTTATACTGACTCTACACACCCACTCCCATACATTTATACTGACTCTACACACCCACTCCCATACATTTATACTGACTCTACACACCCACTACCATACATTTATACTGACTCTACACACCCACTACCATTTTACTGACTCTACACATCCACTACCATACATTTATACTGACTCTACACATCCACTACCATACATTTATACTGACTCTACACATCCACTCCCATACATTTATACTGACTCTACACATCCACTACCATACATTTATACTGACTCTACACATCCACTCCCATACATTTATACTGACTCTACACATCCACTACCATACATTTATACTGACTCTACACACCCACTCCCATACATTTATACTGACTCTACACACCCACTAGCATACATTTATACTGACTCTACACACCCACTCCCATACATTTATACTGACTCTACACATCCACTACCATACATTTATACTGACTCTACACATCCACTACCATACATTTATACTGACTCTACACACCCACTACCATACATTAATACTGACTCTACACACCCACTACCATACATTTATACTGACTCTACACACCCACTACCATACATTTATACTGACTCTACACACCCACTACCATACATTTATACTGACTCTACACATCCACTCCCATACATTTATACTGACTCTACACATCCACTCCCATACATTTATACTGACTCTACACACCCACTCCCATACATTTATACTGACTCTACACATCCACTACCATACATTTATACTGACTCTACACACCCACTACCATACATTTATACTGACTCTACACACCCACTCCCATACATTATTAATACTGACTCTACACACCCACTCCCATACATTTATACTGACTCTACACACCCACTAGCATACATTTATACTGACTCTACACACCCACTCCCATACATTATTAATACTGACTCTACACACCCACTCCCATACATTTATACTGACTCTACACACCCACTACCATACATTTATACTGACTCTACACACCCACTACCATACATTTATACTGACTCTACACATCCACTCCCATACATTTATACTGACTTTACACATCCACTACCATACATTTATACTGACTCTACACATCCACTACCATACATTTATACTGACTCTACACATCCACTACCATACATTTATACTGACTCTACACATCCACTCCCATACATTTATACTGACTCTACACATCCACTCCCATACATTTATACTGACTCTACACATCCACTACCATACATTTATACTGACTCTACACATCCACTACCATACATTTATACTGACTCTACACATCCACTACCATACATTTATACTGACTCTACACATCCACTCCCATACATTTATACTGACTCTACACATCCACTACCATACATTTATACTGACTCTACACATCCACTACCATACATTTATACTGACTCTACACATCCACTCCCATACATTTATACTGACTCTACACATCCACTCCCATACATTTATACTGACTCTACACACCCACTAGCATACATTTATACTGACTCTACACACCACTCCCATACATTTATACTGACTCTACACATCCACTACCATACATTTATACTGACTCTACACATCCACTACCATACATTTATACTGACTCTACACATCCACTACCATACATTTATACTGACTCTACACATCCACTACCATACATTTATACTGACTCTACACACCCACTACCATACATTTATACTGACTCTACACACCCACTCCATACATTTATACTGACTCTACACACCCACTCCCATACATTTATACTGACTCTACACACCCACTCCCATACATTTATACTGACTCTACACACCCACTCCCATACATTTATACTGACTCTACACATCCACTACCATACATTTATACTGACTCTACACACCACTACCATACATTTATACTGACTCTACACACCCACTCCCATACATTTATACTGACTCTACACACCCACTACCATACATTTATACTGACTCTACACACCCACTACCATACATTTATACTGACTCTACACACCCACTCCATACATTTTATACTGACTCTACACACCCACTCCCATACATTTATACTGACTCTACACATCCACTTTATACCTCTACACACCCACTCCCATACATTTATACTGACTCTACACATCCACTCCCATACATTTATACTGACTTTACACATCCACTACCATACATTTATACTGACTCTACACATCCACTACCATACATTTATACTGACTCTACACATCCACTCCAATACATTATTAATACTGACTCTACACATCCACTCCCATACATTTATACTGACTTTACACATCCACTACCATACATTTATACTGACTCTACACATCCACTACCATACATTTATACTGACTTTACACATCCACTACCATACATTTATACTGACTCTACACATCCACTACCATACATTTATACTGACTCTACACATCCACTCCCATACATTTATACTGACTCTACACATCCACTACCATACATTTATACTGACTCTACACATCCACTACCATACATTTATACTGACTCTACACACCCACTCCCATACATTTATACTGACTCTACACACCCACTACCATACATTTATACTGACTCTGACACCCACTCCATACATTTATACTGACTCTACACATCCACTACCATACATTTATACTGACTCTACACACCCACTCCCATACATTTATACTGACTCTACACACCCACTACCATACATTTATACTGACTCTACACACCCACTACCATACATTTATACTGACTCTACACACCCACTACCATACATTTATACTGACTCTACACACCCACTACCATACATTTATACTGACTCTACACATCCACTCCCATACATTTATACTGACTCTACACACCCACTACCATACATTTATACTGACTCTACACATCCACTCCCATACATTTATACTGACTCTACACATCCACTCCCATACATTTATACTGACTCTACACATCCACTCCCATACATTAATACTGACTCTACACACCCACTCCCATACATTTATACTGACTCTACACACCCACTGCCATACATTTATACTGACTCTACACACCCACTCCCATATAAGCTGCTGCTACTCTTGTTTATCATATATCCTGATGCCTCGTCCCCTTACCCCTATACATACCTACCTACATCACTTTAGTATCCCTGTCCCCTTACCCCTATACATACCTACATCACTTTAGTATCCCCTTACCCCTATACATACCTACCTACATCACTTTAGTATCCATGCACATTGTAAATATGGTATTATTTCGGACCTTTTCAATATTTCCTGTATATAGTACGCTTACTTACTTACTTTATTGTGTATTTCATATTTGTATTATTTCTCATGTGTTTTTCTAGAATTACATTGTTATTTATTACTGCATTGTTGGGTTTTGAGTTTGCAAGAAAGGCGTTTCACTGTACTTGTGCATGTGACATTAAAACTTAAAACTTGTTTCCCTCTCTCTTAGTGGTCTTCAAGTCTCTTTCTCCCCCCTCCCCCTCTCTCTCTCCTTTACTCTCCCTCTCTTTCTCCCCCTCCCCCTCTCTCTCCTTTACTCTCCCTCTCTTTCTCCCCCTCCCCCTCTCTCCTTTACTCTCCCTCTCTTTCTCCCCCTCTCTCTCCTTTACTCTCCCTCTCTTTCTCCCCCTCCCCCTCTCTCTCCTTTACTCTTCCTCTCTTTCTCCCCCTCTCTCTCCTTTACTCTCCCTCTCTTTCTCCCCCTCTCTCTCTCCTTTACTCTTCCTCTCTTTCTCCCCCTCTCTCCTTTACTCTTCCTCTCTTTCTCCCCCTCTCTCTCCCTTTACTCTTCCTCTCTTTCTCCCCCTCTCTCCTTTACTCTTCCTCTCTTCTCCCCCCTCTCCTTTATTCTTCCTCTCTCTCCCCCTCTCTCCTTTACTCTTCCTCTCTTTCTCCCCCTCTCTCTCCTTTACTCTTCCTCTCTTTCTCCCCCTCTCTCTCCTTTACTCTTCCTCTCTTTCTCCCCCTCTCTCTCTCCTTTACTCTTCCTCTCTTTCTCCCCCTCTCTCTCCTTTACTCTTCCTCTCTTTCTCCCCCCTCTCTCTCCTTTACTCTTCCTCTCTTTCTCCCCCTCTCTCTCCTTTACTCTCCCTCTCTTTCTCCCCCTCTCTCCTTTACTCTTCCTCTCTTTCTCCCCCTCTCTCTCCTTTACTCTTCCTCTCTTTCTCCCCCTCTCTCTCTCCTTTACTCTTCCTCTCTTTCTCCCCCTCTCTCTCCTTTACTCT